>NW_026020102.1:785065-799332 GCF_900185275.1 Solanum verrucosum | reverse complement strand
TGTAGTTTTGCAAAGCTCCAAGATACAAACAGTTCAAAGGTGCATCAGTTAATTCCAGTTCAGAAACATCAAAAATTCCATCAAAGGTGTTTAGATATTTTCCATTAATACCATGACTTCAAAGACTATTTATGTTGGTTTAAACATCTACTCAAATGAGATGGCATGCTGAAGGTCGCACTAGAGATGGGGTAATGCAACATCCTGTAGACAGTATTGCTTGGAGGAAATTTGATGAAGCACATACCGATTTTGCTCGAGATCCTCAAAATGTTAGACTTGTATTGGCTTCAGATGGCTTTAGTCCATTTAAGTCTATGTCTATCTCACATAGCACATGGCCTGTTATCTTTATTCCATATAATTTGCACCATGGTTGTGCATGAAACAACCATATATGATATTATCAACTATTATTGATGGTCCTCGTGCACCAGGTAATGATATTGATGTCTATCTACAACCCTTAGTTGATGAGTTAAAAGAATTGTGGGTTGGTGTTGCCACTTATGACATATCAAACAATCACATGTTTCAAATGCGTGCAACATTGCTTTGGACAATTAGTGATTTTCAAGGGTTAGGTAACTTATCAGGATATGGTGTGAAAACTAGATATGCTTGTCCATGTTGTCTTACCAAAACTAAATATACAAGATTGAAAAAATGGGCGAAAATATTGTTTCATGTCTCATAGACGATGGTTATCTCATGGACACAAGTTTCGAAAAGATAAAGTGGCATTCAATGGCCTTGTGGAGTTAGATGGAGCACCTAAATGTTGGACGGGAATTGGGATTCTTAAGCAATTGAATTAATGTTTAAAAACAAGTTTGGTAAAGATCTATTGGCCAAATCTCGTAAAAGGAAATGGGATGATGTTGATAATTTGGTGCAAAATATATGGAACAAAAGGAGCATATTTTTGAGTTGGAATATTGGAAAGAGAATATGATTCGTCATAATCTTGATACGATGCATATTGAAAAGAATGTCTTTGACAATATTTTTTGGACATTATTGAATGTTGATGGAAAAGGAAAAGATAATTTAAACTCCGTTTAGATTTACAAGGAGATGGGGATCCGAAAAGCTTTGCCATCCTAAGAAAAAGGCTAATGGAAAATATTATCTTCCTCCTTCATGTTTCACATTGGAGTAACACACAAAAGACATCCTCTTACAAGTGTTAAAAGATGTGAAAGTGCCAGACGAATATGCTTCAAATATCTCAAGTTGTATTGATCTCAAGCAACGCACAATGCATGGGTTGAAGAGTCATGACTACCATATTTTAATGCAAGAGCTCCTTCCTATTGCCTTGCGGAATCTCCTGCCAGTGAATGTACTTAAGCCATTGATTGAATTAAGTAATTTCTTTAGGGGCATTTGTTCAAAAGATCTGAAGATAGGTGACTTAGAAAACTCCAAGATTGAGTTGCAATAACTCTATGTCATTTGGAGAGAATATTTCCTCCATCTTTCTTTAATATCATGGAACATCTACTTATCCATTTAGCTGAAGAAGCAATGTTGGGAGGACCTTCACAATATTTAATGTCAATCTCTTACTATTCAAACAGATGACAAAGATGAATAATGGTGTAAAGCCAACTCGTATTGAGGTGTTCAAAAAACTCACATTAGAGCGAATAAACAACCAGTAAATGAGATAGTTGGTGAAGTTATGGTAAACTCTTACTCTTTAAAAATATATAGGTACTTTCTTTCTATTACAATTTTTTTAAAAAACTTCTCATTACTTTACCTTTCTTTCAAAAAGAAACAAATGGATGATCTTGCCGAGGTGTATCCTGAGTTGAATGTCCCTGGAAGTGCTCCTAATGATGTGTACTCCCAAGTAATGGGATCAGACACTCATGGAATTGTCCGAACTCTAGGAAAAGGAGCATCTCCTAGCTTAGTATATGGCCCCGTATATAAACGATCTCAGGCTGAAAAAAGAGATTTTGATACAAGGGTTGAGATGGAAGTTCAAAAAGCTACCTCAGCTATGAAAATTGAGATGACAGAGAAGATGTATGAAGCAAAATAAGAGATGGAAGCGATGGATAAAAAGTTGTTAGAAGCGAAAGAGGAAGCAAAAGAGAATAACGAAGCAATGGAGAGGAAATTATCGGAAGCAAAAATGGATATGGAAGAAATTATAGCGGATAAAGTGAAGGAAGGAATACAAGCATATGTAGAGTCTTTGGGAATTAATATTGATGCAAATTTAAAATCAGAGCAGGTGAAATAATTGTGTTGCTCACAAAAATTACTTTTTTTAGATGCAAAACTTAGTTTCTCTTGATTATAATAGTCTTCCTCTTTTGCAATAGGTTCCTAATAACCCACTTGAAGATTGTCAACAACCTTCATCACTTGGTCCAGGTGTTCACACAAGAAAGGTTAGAGAAAATTTCATTAAAATTTTTGAATTTTATTTTAATTGCGTAAATCCTAACATTCATATGATCACGAGATCAACTAATTCCTCTTTCTTGTTTACTATGGATTAATCGACAAATTGTTAATTGCGCGTCATGTACACATAAACAGTCTAAGTGATCATTTTTTTCTTTTGGTTTTTGTTGTTGCTGTTGTTGTTGTTTTTCAGTTGGTATAGTGAAATTATAAATTGCGTTAATTTCTCATATTATTTCTAGTTTTCACCACAAAAGCTAAAACGCCTAACCGTACACACTCCAAACAGAAGCCTCGAAACCCAAACCAAACATCACACTAAACCAAAAGGACCCATCCGTAGCTGATGGAACTGACGGAATTTTGATTCGACATCAGAATTTTCGGATGTTGACATAAGTCAACTCTTTCATGCATTAAGCCTCCAAAATTGAAAAACCTTGCACCAAAGACCGTGTCCTGATCATACTCTAATGTATCATTTCATAATCTGTATTTATGATGTTGCTATGTTCATTTTGACCAACTTGAACCTGTAGCTCTTGCCCCTTATTCTCTTTTGTCCCTGCTGCTTGTTGTTGCCTTCTTTTGATTGCATCTCTCTTCTTTTCGCTTAGTTTCCCCTTAGATTTGTTGTTGATAGTTTGCCCTTGCTTTGTGCCCCCACTATCTTGTATGTTTTGTTCCTATTCTCTCTAATGAACATTTTTTTCTGATTCTTTTTCTGTGTGTTATGAGAAGTATTAATATTACCCTGTTGATCATTCTGTTTACTATGTCCCTGACTAGAAACCTTTCCCTGATAGATGAGCTGATTGTACTGGTTTTCTTGTGTGGTCTGATGAGAAGTGGTAGCAGAATCTCTAGGGTCTTTCTTAGGGTCAGTGTGTAAATTCTCATGATGCAGAAACCCCCATTTGGATACCCCTTCCTGCAAGTTAGTAATGTTCCCCTCCAACCCTCCATCCAACACTCCAACAACTTCCACAATAGTTAAACAATTATCTAAAGGGGTGAGGGGTAATGGGAGCATTGAGTCAATACCTTTGATCTTAGAGGCCTTTGTATTTCCTTCTTTGTCCATTCCTGCAAGTACATTAGGCACAGAGGGAGGATTTTGGGATATAGGGGTTGGTAACATAAAATCTTCCCCTAGTTTGGCCTGTGTTTTCCTAGTTGGTGCCTTGTCTTCATGATGATTTTTGCTTGTACCTGGACTGTTTGGTAGATCTGGTTCAACAAGATCAATATAAGAGTTACGAGTAATAATATTTTTACATGTATGACTGTGACTTTTCTGGGAATTGGCCTGATCCATATGTTCTTGAGTTGTCTTAGGTCTCTCCTCATTGTTTGTATTGTTTTTGTTATTCTTCTTTTTTCGAGTTTGCCACTGTTCTTCCTGCTGATTTTAGCTTATTATAAGATGATTTCTTACAATAAACAACATACATAGTGTGATCCCACTAGTGGGGTCTGGGAATGGGTTCTTACAATAATGAACATTTTTTTTTCATTAAGTAGTTTCTGTTATCTGCTTTTTTGGGAACTGCAAGTTTTTTTTTGGGATATGAGTCTTTTAACTATCAGAAATACTTGGAAAGAGATAAAAGGACAATCCAAAGAATCATATCCAAATATACTATGGTAGATTATAACTCATATCTCATAAAAAGAAATCCTTTGGCTGCTACTTTGAGCTATTTGAGTTTTTCATCGCTATGATTTGGTTTTCTGCTTTTTTTAAACAACGCTAGGTTTGGATCTAGTTGGATTTGGAGCTGAAGTGTTAGAATTGATCATTGCGACTTCTGATAAGATAATTGTTCAATTCTAGTATGTTTTAATGTTGTTTATGTGTATTTATGGAGTTTTACTGTTTGTACAAGTTTATGTAGTATTATTTGAGTTGCATTGAGTCATCTTCCTTCAACAACATTTCTGGAGTACGCGTGAAATGAGTCCTGACTTTTGACGCCTTCTCACTAATTTCTTTTTTTTTTGAGGCTGGTAACATTAGTCTATAGATATGTGAACATTGTGTTGGAAAAACTCATATTAATGCTATCACACTGTTAGTTGCATTATAAGATGTTTGTATCTTTGTCTCAAGACCAGATATTTGTTTTGTTGAAGCAATCATATGTCTTCCTTTTTTTATTTTCCTAATTGGCACACTTAAGTATTCAATGAAATGTTAAGTTTTGTATTTCGTAAAGTATCAAAATAATCAATTTAATATTTTTTCTCAGGCTAACATGATCAAGAAGACTGGAACTACCGTAGTTGGCACAAATAAAAAGAAGTGGGTATGTTTGAAAAAACTACAAGATCTTTCTTTTCTTTCAAAAGGAGGAAAATTTCATGTATATAATTACTGCTTTTGCATCAATTCCTTAATATGTTTGTTTTTAGAAAAATTCAATTAGTCATTTTTGATATCCCAATTTGTTCTAGTTAATGAAGATCTAATTTCTATTATTATAAAGTTATAAATTTTCTTATGTGCATTTCTTGCACAGAAATTTCAAGGAAATTGAGGTCAAGTATCGACTTCAACATGCTCGACTTTTGGATTGATGATTTCATAAAGATTTATTGCAAATTTACTGGAGATTTTAATTCCATTTGAATTAGGAGTTAAATAATTGGTTTTATGTTGAGATTATTACATTTAGTTAGATCTCAATTTTACTTGAGATAGAAAAGATAATTTGTTTTAACATTGTTTTTACAGAAAACTTATTATATTGGTATTTTGTTCTTTGATTATAATATTAGAAAATATTTGCTTTATATAATATTTCTTGCTCATCATGAAGGAGATAGTTTTGAATGTACAAATTGTTTGTATGTATTTGTGTCTTGAGAAAAACTATATATAGATTTTTCTGGGAAGTTTAAGAAACTTGGTAGCAACATTAGAATATTAATATGACATTTACATAAATATAAAATAATATCACCAATTTTTATGTCATTCAATATTAGCATTTGTTGACATTAACTAAAGTGTCAGAAATTTCAATGTGACATTTTATAAATGTCACAACTAAGTGTCTTGAAATTTGTTTTACCAACATTTAATCTAAATGTTAGAAAGTTTAAGTGACATTTCATAAATGTCGAAAAAATAAATGTCATATATCTCATATCGACATTTACTTAAATGTCAAAAATAAATGTCATATATTTCATATCGACATTTACGTAAATGTCAAAAATAAATGTCATATATCTCATACTAACATTTACCTAATTATCGAAAATAAATGTCATATATATCTCATACCGACATTTACCTAAATGTCAAAAATAAATGTCATATATCTCATACTGACATTTACCTAAATATCGAAAATAAATGTCATATATCTCATACTGACATTCACCTAAATGTCAAAAATAAATGTCATATATTTCTTGTTGACATTCACATAAATGTCAAAAAATAAATGTCGTAATAATCTTACCAACATTTACATATATGTTGCAAAGTAAATGACGAAAATTCTTTTCAACATTTACCTAAATGTCAAAAAATAAATGTCACAAATTCATTCCGACAATTACCTAAATGTCGGAAAAATTCCTGACACAAAAATTTACGACATTTGGTCCAAATGTAAAATAAATATTGGTAAACAAATTTGTGACATTTAAACATCATAATACGATATTTAGAAAATGTCGTTGTAACTCCACTTTCTTGTAGTGTATTGATATCTCAAACTACAAAACCTGCTTACTTGTTACTTAGTGATACAAATCAACAAACTCCTAATTTATTTACAAATCCCCCTTTTGTTACTTTCCTTGGAAATAATTTGACTAAACGTAGATAATTGTAAGTTAGCCTAAGTCTGAACCATATAACTCATGGGATCGACCCTTTCCTGGAAGTTAGATTCTTTATTTGACAACGATCGTTGATACTTTTTTTGGGAGGTGTAATTTGGGCGTGTCAAGGGGTACAATCCTAAATTAAGCTTTCGTGAAAAGTCCTTTTTTCTTGAACTTCGTGTCATCTCCAAATGCCAACGCCTTTAAATTGAATAGTAGCTTGTAAAGCTCCTTCTTCGACTAGAATAAACTATTAAACTTATAATACCAAGGGGAAATGATTTATCGAACGGTGTATACCTCCTTCTAATTTAAACAGATAAGTATGATCGTTCATTTAGGCCGCGGGCCGTTTGGACTGAAGATGGTCTTTCTAATGGGTCCTACACGCCTTGACTGTTGGGTCATCTTAGTTCAATGCGCTAAATTTAGGGATTTAGTTTCGCTCTACGCTAGTTTACTAAGAGTGGTTTTGAGAGTCCGCGACTCAAATAGACAACTTAGGTTGGAACTACAACAACCATTGGATGCATGAAGAACCAATAAATTGTCGGTCATTTTAAAAAGAGTTGAGTATAAAAAGACCGGCTATGGGTTCGCAAAATCGTTCTTTAATATACTGTACTTATGTCGTTGTGACGGAAGTATGCCATAAATGCAAAAATGACAGTTAATATAATATTTTTAAAAATAAGGCATAAATTAGGCAAACAATTCAACATTTATTAACAAATAGTCAAAAAAGAGTCAAGTCATTATGGTTGGAACCTAACTAAATCCTAGCAGAGTCGCCATTTTGTTTTCAATGTTTAAAAAAGAGAAATATAAGACTTATTTTTATAAAGAATGATTAACTCTTTTAAGAAAATCGATTTTCAAGAGAGTCTCCACTTATTTTATTTTATTTTAAATTAAGAAAACTTATAATTTTCAAGAGACTTAAACAGAATAAAATCATTTGATACTACCAAAGGAGGGGGGGGGGGGGAGGTTCAGGGTTTTAATTTACGCTTCAAGAAGGTGTTAGGCACTTAAAATGTCCGTTGACCTTCGACTTGACTAAATATTTGACCAACTTTTTAAAAAATTAATTAGGTAAAGAAAAACACATTTTTTATTTGAAAGGAAATAAACTATGCTTAATTGCCTAGCTACTCTATTAGGAAGATTTATGGATTGCTTAGAGAAGAATGACCAAAGATTCCATGGTGAAGACTAGCAAGTTAATTGCACGACCAAAAACTAACGCTAATTTAGTAAGAACATGTTATAACTACGGACTGTTAAATACCGTATACACATACGACGGAGAAGAAGTTAGTGGAATACCGGAGCTACACAAAGCATTCGTCACATACAAAAGAGTTACAAAAGGAAATTTATTTTATATAAATTCTATACAGCACCAGCGGAGATATTATACGAGGAAATAAAACCTCCAATACAGGTTATCAAGATAGGACTAACTAAATATATGATTATACCCGAGGACATCAGACAACAAGAAAAGATATGCAAAATAGAGATACCAAGTTTTTATGCCAACAAAAGGATAATTGGTATATCAACGATTATACAAGAGCTAGCAAATAATTATTTAAACGGAAACGCTATATGGAGCTACTATGCAAGAGACCAGCTAATGGTTTATTCCAATTCAAGGGAGCTAAGGAAAACAAATATGGATGAAGTCCAAAGATGGATTTTATCACTACTTAAGCCAGAAGAACGACCTACAACATGAGCACTAAAAGAAAGATTTATTTCAGCAGAATTATTAACCAGATATTGTAAGCTAATTGGTCATAAATACCCGGACCATATATGTTCAAAATGCAACGGAGAAGATAATATAATTCCAGATGTCTAGCTGGAATGATTAAATGAGATAGAGACGGAAGAAGAAAAGAAAAATAAGATAAAGTCGTAGATAAAAGAGATAAGGAAGAAGACATAGTCATGAAAAGTCTTAAAGTAAATAGTGGAAAGTCAAAGTTTTTGACTTATTGTGTAAATCATTGTAAAATGTAGTAATTGTATAACTGTAGTAAGTGGACAAGTGTATGGTGTGTCATAAGTAGTAGGTATGGTAGTAGGTAAGGTGTGTCATACTATATTATTAGGCACATTATTATACTATATAGGTACATTATTAAGTAGTGTGTACGTGGAGTATTGTAAAAGGTTGTAAAAGTAGCACATTATTGTAAGTAGTGTAGTATGTGAGAATTCCTCTCTATATAAGGGAGGATATATGTAAATGAAAGGTAGGCAATGCCTAACGTAATAAATATTTTCTTGAAAACACTCTCTCCCCTAAGTTATAAAAATACTTAAAAGTTAATATGGAGAAATCTGAAATCCAATCAGATATTTCAGATAGCATGGCTAAGCAAGAGGCAAAGGTATATTGTTCAAAAAATATACGGAACTAATTTTATCTATTCCTGAATATCATATATATGCTTGAATAAATTTATGTTAGTTATTATGTATTGGAATTATTTGAATCATAATATCTAGTTTATTAGCACACTGGAAACAGGGAGAAAACTTCTATACTATGCCATCCTAATGTTTAAACCGGTAGGCGAGGAAGCCGTTTAGGGGAGTAAACAAAGTTGAGGCGCTGATAAGAAGGAAATATCCGCTAAAGTACGATGCTAGTAGTGACAGGAAAACATGATAAAGATAATCTAGTTCATAATGATCTAATATGAATTTAATCAATTATGAATATGATAGAAAGGAATAATTTGAAATAAAAAATCTGCATGATAAAGAACATGACTACTTACCTTCATAATGAAATGATAAAAAACTACGAAACTTTAATATTATATATACTTAAAGATATAAAAATAATTGAATTAAGAAGAATCATATGGGAAAAAATATTTAATGATAACGAACCAGAAGATATATTGAACCAACAATGATATGAAATAGACTTACATGATTTAGATTACGAAAGAATAAAATGGTACGATTTAGAAATAAATTCAGACTAAAATGAACTACGAATTTCCTTTTCTATTGTTTCTTCGGTATATATTAATGTTTTGGTAGTTCGGGCATAATTGTTCAATAGTTATATTTCATCTTCCGTCACTAATTCTCTTGTAATATAGATTTCTTCTCGTCTTGTATCTATGAATATTAAATATTTTCGTTGTTCCATTATTCCCGTTATGTAGTAATGATGTGGTTTTATATCTTCTTCCATTGATTTTTGTGGGTTTTATCTATTCTCCTTGATGTACTCATTTTTGATGATATTTGGGGTATCTCATTGTTTATTCTTTTCGATGTGCTTAGTCTTTCTTTTGCTATTTCTAAATCTTCTTCTATATCAATTTCATTATAACTATAATCGTTTTTATCTATGACTGTAACTATTCTTTCAAAGGGATCTTCTATTTTTACTTTATCTATTTTATCTTTTGCTCTTATTTTATTTTGTTGTTAGAACATATAAGTTTTTACATCTAGTTGTAAATATTTTACTTCCTGGGGCTAGTTCTATCCCTGACATTCGCCGTATAATACTAGTGATTTATCTATATTTCTGTCATTTATTTCTACTGAGTAGTTAGCACTTATTATAAACTTAAATTTTTGGTATATGAGGTTACCTCTTACTGCACTTATTATACTTTTTTCTATGGGTTGTATAATTCTATCATCCGCTAAGTATATTTCTATGGGTGTATCTATTCCTTCTCTAAAATATATTTTTATTAATATTTCTGTTCCTCCTAAATGTACATATTTAATTGGATTTTTAGCCTTAATATCTTGTATTTCTTTATTTATTATTCGTTTATTTATTATTGCTATTTTGGCCTTTCCTTTAGTGTGTTTGCAATCTATGATATGTTCTCTTTGACTTACTACATAATATTCTTCTTTTTGTCGTTTAAACCAGTTTCTTATTGTTGGTATTTCGAATAATTTTGCTACGCTTAGGTCTAATTCTTTTTGTTTTATTTGTTCAAATATACTATTATCAAATATTATTTTCTGTTCTAAAGATTCTTCGTCTTGATGTTCTTCTTTATTTATTATTTGTATGTCTACTTCAGTCATTTGTTATATTATAGATTATCTGATTCTATTTCTATGTCATTAGTTATTTCATTTTCTGATATTTCATATATGCTATCTTCACTTTCTAATTCATAATCTAAGTATTTTATCTGCGCATATTTTTCATCGTCTATTATTATTTTTTATATTTGTTTTTTGTTTGGATTTTTAGGTAATTTACAATCTCTAGCTATATGTCCTAATTTTCCACAATTATAACATGTACATTCCGTTAGTTTTCCTTTTGGTCTATATGGTCTTTTGGTTTTGTAATTTTTTACATAGTACCTTCTTCTTGGTTTTTTATATTTATATTTTTATCTGTATTTTTTATTATATTTCTTTTTATTTTTATAATACCTATCCGTACAACCAAATTGAGGTGCCGTCTTATTTTTGCAATATGCCAAGTTTTTTTACTAATATTTTTTCCATTTTTATTTCTTTTTTATGTTTTTCACATAGTTCCATAAACCATCGTTGTAAGAATTTTATTCTAGCTCCTAAGGTATCTGTTAATTCTGCTTCATTCCAACTTTTTATTACTTTTGAATTAAAATGTTCTGGTAATTTTGTAAAATATAATTTTCTTATTTCTTTACTTTCTTCTATGCTATATGTTCCTTTATAATAGTATTCTCTAAATGCACATGTATATTCATCTATGTAACACATATTACATATTGCTAATTTTGTCATTAGATTTCGATTTATGATTTTTTTTCTTCATTTTGTTCTTCTACCTCTGTTGTCATACTACTAAATTCATTTCTTATAGCTATTTCGAATTTATATAGTATTTCCATAGATGTAGTAGCTATTCCTCCATAGATTTTTTTATTACTTCTTAAAGTTGTTAAGCTTTCACTTGTTAAATTTTGTAGCCATAATTTTACTGTTCCTATAAGTGTTCTTTCTATGTATCCCGGTGCCTCTATTGTTACTATCTTGTTATCTATTAATTGTTTTGATATGTATCCTATCAATAATTGGATTGTTTTATTTATATTTGCTACACAGTCTAAATCTAAAAAATCATGTCTTTCAGTTATTGGTTTAGGTGTCCAGTTTTTATTTAATCTTTTATCCCATGTAGTTTTTTCTTTATCATATTGTTCATAATTTTCATAAGAATATTTTGGATTAAATTTTTTTGGGTTTTTTACTCCTGATGTGCTAGGTTTTTCGTCCATATCTACGTCTTCTGTATTTACTTCTAAATTCTTTGTATTATCTATGTTTTCTAAAAGTTCCGTATATGTTTCGCTTGTTTCCGAATGTTGTTCTAGATCATCGTCGTTTATTTCATCAATTCTTATTTCGGGTAGATTATCTTGGCTATTTTCTTCTTTTTCTTGTAATTCATCTTGTAATTGCAATTTTTCTTTAAATTTAATTATCTCATTTGCTAATTTTGTTTTTTGTTCTTTTTCTTTTTGTTAAATTTCATACATTTCTTTTAATATTGCTAGCTCTTTTTCTAGCTCTATTATTTTAGTATTTTTAACTTCTTCTAATTGTTGTACTTCCTTTTTTGCTTGTTGTTTTATTTTTTCAATTTCTGTTTTTTCATCTATTTCTTCATTTTCTTTTGTTATTCTTATCATAGCAGTTAAACTATCTTCTAGTTTTACCGGTTTTTTTCTAACATTAAACTTATATTGTCAGCTATTTTCTTATATCTTCTTCCTAGATTAGAAAATATTATCTTTATTTTTAATCCGTCATAATTTTCATATGTTTTCTTACAATGACCGTTTTTGGAAATTTTCATAAATGACCATTTACCCCTCCCGATAATCGCTCTGAGTCCTAATTGTTGTATTTTCGAAGTTGGTTTGAAGGAACATTGATGAAAAGTTGAGTTTTTAAGAGTTAAAGTTTGGTTAAAAGTGCTACTTCGAGTCATTTGGAGTTTCGAGACTCGAATCGGATTACCGTCAATTCCAGCAGTTTTAGAATGTCGAAACGGGTCTATGAAGATTTACAGAGTTGAATTTGGAGTTAAAACGAAGATTTGAGGTCCTAAGTTGCTAAAATTGTGAAATTTTGATCAAGAGCTGACTTTGGTCAACAAACGAGGTTCCGGTGCTCGAAATGGAATTCTGAGGGCACTGTTGGATTCAGGGGTGATTCTAAGTCTAGAATGAGTCTTGGTTGAATTTTTAGAGGCCCCGAGTGCGTTTCGAGTTTTTGAGCCTAAAGTTAGTTTCTTGACGCCTTATCGGATACCGGGCCAAGGAGACATCGAATTCAAATTCCGACGATTTCATTGAGTCCAAAATGTCATTTTCAAGCTAGTAGCATATTTGGTTTGTGTTCGGCAAGTGTCAAATGAGTTTTGGGTGAGCTTTTAAGCTTCTTGGATGCTTTGACACTATTTCAACAAATTGTGGCAACTAAAGGGTTCATTATTAGTTTTAAAGGTCGAAAAAGTATTCCGAAAGTTCTGAATTTTGAGCATGAATTATAAGACTTATCTGCAAATTTTGGTGCATTTTTGCTAACCTGAGATTGGACTTTTATCGCAAATAAGAAATAATTGTTTACCGAGTAGAAATGATATTTGACTGGGCAAACGAGCATGAAATTGAGCTCCGATTGAACGAGCAGGTCCGTATCATTATTTAAGACATTTACAAGGGTCATTTCACTATCGTATGAGGAAATTAGGGCCTTTTTAGTGAAAGATTAACTGCTGTTTTTCCGGTGCATAACAGTCATGTACTGTTATAAAAATCTCAGACGGTGTTCATTTGGTATTTTGAGCATATCGGGAGTTCTAGAGATCGGAATAGAGTGATTCTTACGGGTTTCTTTTTGAATTAATATGAGGGTTAGTATTCAATCTTCAATTCAACATTTTTCTCATAATTTCTTTATCTGGTTTTTTTTCCCTATCCGTAAATCTCTTGGGAAAAATTAGGGTTTTATTGATTTGGACTCCCTTTTTTTATGAAAAAGGTATATTTACGATCCTTATGTTATGGGTAAACTGATTTTAACATAAAATTATTGATTCATCGATTATTTTCATCACATTAACCGCGTACAATTTGGACTTTCCCGGTAAAGTTAAGGTTTGATAAATCAAAAATTTCAAAGTCGATCTTAACTCCGTTTTTGATGAAATTTCATATTTGAACTTATCTAAGCATGGGTAAGATGTTTTTTCAAGAGATATTTCATTTTCGAGTCGGGGTTTCGGATCCGAATATTTTAGGCTTCTTCAAGAACGTAGATTTTCCTTCAAATTGAGTTTGTGAAATGATTTCAACTCCGTTTTCAAACTGGTTTTCACCATTAGCTTCCAAATACTTTAAGGATCATTTTACATAAAAAATTTCCAGATTTGGGTATCATTTTTCGGTACGAGACTTTTGGACCGTTTTTCCCTTTTTCCCTAAATTTCTTGATTTTGGTGTCATTGGACTCGAATTGTGATTGTGATTAATTGTTTGAATAGATTATCGTGATCCGGATTATACTCGGAAAGGGAAGGCTCAAGTCAAGTAACTTTTGGAGTTCGTTTTAAGGCAAGTGGCTTTCAAACTTTGTAAAACTCTTAGACTACGCATGACTACTTTCCTAATTGTGTTTGGGGAGTAATGGGGATTGAGGATGGGTTTTATTTGTTGATTGAAATTGTTGTAAATGAAATATGGGGAATAAAACTAGCTAAATGTGTTATATGTGACTTGAATTTGTTGAATAAGTAATGTGATAACTGATATTGAGGGGATAGAAGAGCATGAGTAGGCTATGATTGATACAGACATTGTGATTGAGACAGGTGATGTGTAATGCTATGATGTGGTCGTGATATGATTGTGATTGATGACATGTGCATATTCATTATTCATCCCATGTGTGAACTATCTGTTGCATTAGTTCTGAGACATTGTATG
>NW_026020102.1:688945-784965 GCF_900185275.1 Solanum verrucosum | reverse complement strand
TTTGAGGATGGATGGATATGAGACACAGTTGAGACTAGCTCCGGCTAGAGATATATGAGATGGACTAGCTCCGGCTAGCAATTTGGATGCCGATGGAATCCGATTTCGGTGGTGATACATGGTCCATGTGTGACCCCCATGGGTTCTGATTTGAGTATTCAGCGCGGACTGATTACGTCAACAGATGTGTATCGTAGGACAGACATGCATCACGACTACATGACATCATTATTGCATTTTGCATCGCATTTGCCTTATCTTTGTCTGTGATGTGTGGATTGTATCGGTTTACCCTTCTTATGTGGAATTTGATCTACTTGCTCTTATTTGTTGATCTGAGGTTGATGAGGATATACTGTTGGTTCTGGCTGTTGAATATGATCTGTTTAGTATAGGTTGGTTGGTTTATTGCTATATTGAAGTTTCGGTGGTTCGGTTGGGTTTGGAAAGAGTTGTTTGTAGCTGCTAGTTTTACTTAGTTTAGAGTTACTTGCGAGTACCTGTTGTTTTCGGTACTCACCCTTGCTTCTACACAATTGTGTAGGTTGACAGCTCTTTCAGATTCGGCTTAGTATTTTCTTTAGCAGATTGAGCTTCGGAATATACTCGAGAGGTAGCGGTTCATTCCAGACGTGCCCTTGAGTTATCTTTACTTTTAGTTTTGTTCTATTCGAGAACTATACTCTGAGACTTGTATATTTTTATTTGAATTCTGTATTTAGAGGTTTGTACATGTGACAACTAAATTCTGGGTTGTGTTGAGTCTTAATTAAAGTCTTCCGCTTATTTATTATCTTTTATTCTCGTATTTCTACTTCTCTATAGTTGTGGTTGGGTTAGGCTGACGTGTCCGGTGGGAAATGGACACATGCCATCACATCCGGATTTGGGGTGTGACAAATATACTTAGCAGATGATAGAATTATACAACCCATAGAAAATAGTATAATAAGTTCAGTAAGAGGTAACCTCATATACCGAAAATTTAAGTTTATAATAAGTGCTAACTACTCAGTAGCAATAAATGACAGAAATATAGATAAATCACTAGTATTATACTGGTGAATGTCAGGGATAGAACTAGCCCCAGTAAGTAAAATATTTACAGCTAGATGTAAAAACTTATATGTTCTAACAACAAAACATAAAATAACAGCAAAAAATAAAATAGATAAAATAAAAATAGAAGATCCCTTTGAAAGAATAGTTACAGTCATAGATAAAAACGATTATAGTTATAATGAAATTGATATAGAAGAAGATTTAGAAATAGTAAAAGAAAGACTAAGCACATCGAAAAGAATAAACAATGAGATACCCCAAATATCATCAAAAATGAGTACATCAAGGAGAATAGATAAAACCCCACAAAAATCAATGGAAGAAGATATAAAACCACATCATTACTACATAACGGAAATAATGGAACAACGAAAATATTTAATAATAATAGATACAGGACGAGAAGAAAACTATATTACAAGAGAATTAGTGACGGAAGATGAAATAATAACTATTGAACAATCATGCCCCGAATTACCAAAAGCATTAATATATACCGAAGAAATAACAGAAAAGGAAATAATCATTGGAGGAGTACCAATAGTGATAAAATTCAAAATATATCAAGGAAATGAAAATATCATTTTAGGAATAAAATGGCTAGAACAAGTAAAACCATATAAATCTAGAAGACAAACAGTTAACAATTAATTACAAAAATAAAAGAGTAATAGTAAAAAGGACTTTAGTATAATAAAAATATGAAAATATATATACTTGCAAAGATAATAATAGAAGGATATTACAACCGATATTATACACCAATGATAGATACGGGCGCAGAAGCTAATATATTTAAATACAATTGTTTACAAGAAGATAAGTGGGAAAAATTAAAAACACCGATAGTAGTAACATGATTTAATAATGAAGGAAGCATGATCACATATAAGGCAAAAAATATAAAAATACAAATATGGGATAAGATATTAACTATAAAAGAAATATATAACTTTGAATTAACTACAAAAGATATACTATTAGGAATGCCATTTTTAGAAAAATTATACCCACATATAATAACAAAAACACACTGGTGGTTCACGACACCGTGTAAACAAAAAATAGGAGCAAAAAGAGTAAATAATAAAAAACGAAAAACAGCAGAATGGATAAAAGGAAATGAAAAAATTACACAAAAATTAGAAAATATAAAAAAAGAAGACCCTAAAATAGAATTAATTATATTATCTATAGATAAGGTAAAAATAATTCAAGATAAATTAGAATTATTATATAGTGAGGATCCTTTAGAAGGATGGGAGAAACATAAAACAAAAATAAAAATTGAGCTAATTGATAATAATAGTATAATAACCCAAAAACCATTAAAGTATAACTTTAATGATTTAACCGAATTTAAGATACATATAGATGAATTACTAGAAAAATGATATATACAAGAAAACAATAGTAAGCATACAAGCCCGGTGAAATGACCCAAAAAGTTCTTAAAAATGTGCTTCGGAAGTTACCGGAAACTTGTTTAGCTATATATAAAATAAAAAAAATCCGTTTTGTTTTTCAAAAATCCGACTTCATATTCTTGTTTAGGGGGTCAAATTGAGTGGGAAATGGGTCTAACCCAAATTTTAGAGCAACCGTATCAAAATCCGAAATTTCCAAGTGAAGCCTTTTTCGAGGGTCTACTTTGGAGGGTCATATCTCCACTCACACAAATTATTAGGTGGCCAATAATATATCCATGGAAAGCCCTTTGAGTTAGCTACCTAACGCACTTCGTTTCACCTCATTCGGAGTTCGGACGAAGAAGTTATGCCCATTTTCGTAAAATCTGTCCGGCAGGAAAGACAATTTCCAGTGAGCGTTTTTACTGTTCACCCGCCTCATTTTTTTTTCTAAGTGTTGGACCATTTTTCCAAAGGGCATATGTTATTTCCTATATACCATTAGTTCAATTCTCATCTCTAAAACATTTCCAAAACACTTCTCCCATACTTAGACACATTTTCTCTCAAGTTCTCTCAAGAACCCTAATCCAAAACCTTCCTCAAGATTGAAGAGACTCTTGCTCCAAGTTCCAAGCTTCCATTGAAGACACTCTCAAGACCTTCATAAAAACTCAAGGTATGTGGTGTTGAACTCATGGGTCCTTCCACCCATAGTGCCTAGACTCTATTCTACTCACTAATTCATAGTTTAAGTTAAGATTCATAAATTAGTCTTGTTCTTTGTAATAATTTCCTGCACATTGAATTTTAAACATGAAAAGTGATTGTTTTGAGCATGTTGTGACTCTAGAACTTGAACCTAAATTTGGAATGGATGTGGAGATTTTCATGTGGTATTGTGGGTGTTAAAAAGGTGCTGTTGTAGGTTGTTCACTGGTTTGGCTGCATAATTACTACCCTATTTTCCATGCTCTTTGATTCCATTACATGCCTTCAAGGTGTTTGACAAAATGTCCAACTATGGAGAATTGATGAATCGATGCTTTAAAGCTTGAGTTATGAGATGTATGGAAATCCAGAGATGTGTTGATGACAAACTAAGCTTGTGTATATGTTCATTCCATACGTGAGATTGCATTAGAGCCTAATGGGAATTTCCTATATAAAGTGTTGCATGACCATGCCCGGTCCGGGGGAAAAGAACCGGACAACCATGTGAGAGGTTTATATCTCACCACCTAGGATGCTTGGGGTGTGACCAACATCAACCATGTGAGAGGTTTATATCTCACCACCTAGGATGCTTGGGGTGTGACCAACATCAACCATGTGAGAGGTTTATATCTCACCACCTAGGATGCTTGGGGTGTGACCAACATCAACCATGTGAGGGGTTTATACCTTGCCACCAGGGTGTCCGGGTGTGAACGGCATCCCCCATCCTAAGTTGGGGTTATAGATTGGTTGGATCATGCATACACATATGATATCTACTATTAGTATAGATTTACTTAAACATGTTTTGACTTCACTTTGATCATGCATCCTCATATTGTTATTCATAATGCCTATGAAACTATTTCTTGTATTTCGATTGTGTCCTTGTCTATTGTTCTGTTGCACCCCGCATACTTAGTACATTCCAAGTACTAACGCATATTTTGCCTACATGATGTCACCATGTAGGGACCGGAGCTACTCTTGATCCTTCTCTTCATTCACGTGGCTAGTACGGTGCTTATCCGAGTTGTTGGTGAGTCCTCAATGATTCGAGGGCTATGTTATGTTTCCTACTTCTATGTTTTGAGACTTTAGCTTGCAATTGTTTTTTGACTATGAGGGGAGCCGGTAGTATGTCATGGCCCCGTCCTATCTATGTATGTAGAGGTGTGCGTTGGACAAGTATTTTGTAAATGAGCTTGACTCTTGTTCTATGATGTCATTTTGAAATGGTTTGCCCTTAGTCCCTATTTCCCGTTAAATAAATGTTGAATGTACTTCCGCGACCGATGAAGTGTGATGACAAGTTTGAGAGGCTTGTTTAGGGTTCCTCATTCGCCATGTCACGTCTAGGCCCTAGGCTTGGGTCGTGACACCCGACATTTATCGTAAATAAACATAGTGAACAAAAAAGAGGAAAAAGCAGAATGGTTATTGATTATAGAAATTTAAATGCAAAAACTAAAACATATAATTATCCGATACTAAATAAAATACTAAAGATAAGACAAATACAAGGATATAATTATTTTAGCAAATTTGATTGTAAATCAGGATTTTATCACTTAAAATTAGAAGAAGAATCTAAAAAACTAACAGCATTCACTGTACCACAAGGATTTTATGAATGAAATGTATTACCATTTGGATATAAAAACGCACCAGGTAGATATCAACACTTTATGGACAATTACTTTAAACAAATAGAAAATTGTGTAGTGTACATTGATGATATATTATTATATTCCAAAACACAAGATGAACATATAAGATTATTAGAAAAATTTATACACATCATAGAATATTCAGGTATAAGTCTAAGTAAAAAGAAAGCTGATATAATGAAAAATCAAATAGAATTTTTAGGAATACAAATTGATAAAAACGGAATAAAAATGCAAACACATATAGTACAAAAAATAATTAATTCAAATGAACAACTAGACACAAAAAAGAAATTACAATCATTCTTAGGACTGGTAAATCAAGTAAGAGAATACATACCAAAATTAGCAGAGAATTTAAATGTCACACCCCAAATCCGGATGTGATGGAACGTGTCCATTTTCCACCGGACACGTCAACCTAACCCAACCACAATGATAGAGAAGTAGAAATACGAGAATAAAAGATAATAAATAAGCGGAAGACTTTAATTAAGACTCAACACTACCCACAATTTGGTTGTCACATGTACAAACCTCTAAATACAAAATTCAAATAAAAATATACAAGTCTCAGAGTATAGTTCTTGAATAGAACAAAACTGAAAGTAAAGATAACTCAAGGGCATGTCTGGAATGAATCGCTACCTCTCGAGTATGTCCCGAAGCTCAATCTGCTAAAGAAAATACTAAGCCGAATCTGAGAGAGCTGTCAACCTACACAATTGTGTAGAAGCAAGGGTGAGTACCAAAAACCACAGGTACTCGCAAGTAACTCTAAACTAAGCAAAACTAGCAGCTACAAACAACTCCTTTCAAACCCAACCGAACCACCGAAACTTCAATCTAGCAGCAAACCAACCAACCTATACTAAACAGATCATATTCAACAGCCAGAACCAACAATATATTCTCATCAACCTCAGATCAACAAATAAGAGCAAGTAGATCAAATTCCACATAAGAAGGGTAAACCGATACAATCCACACATCACAGACAAAGATAAGGCAAATGCGATGCAAAATGCAATAATGATGTCATGTAGTCGTGATGCATGTCTGTCCTATGATACACATCTGTTGACGCAATCAGTCCGCGCTGAATACTCAAATCAGAACCCATGGGGCCCACACATGGACCATGTATCACCGCCGGAACAGGATCCCATCGGCATCCAAATCGCTAGCCGGAGCTAGTCCATCTCATATATCACTAGCCAGAGCTAGTCTCAACTGTGTCTCATATCCATCCATCCTCATATCAGTGTCTCAGAACTCATGCAACAGATAGTTCACACATGGGATGAATAATGAATATGCACATGTCATCAATCACAATCATATCACGATCACATCATAGTATTACACATCATCTGTCTCAATCACAACCATATCACGACCCATCATAGTATTACGTATCACCTGTCTCAATTACAACCATATCACGACCACATCATAGTATCACACATCACCTGTCTCAATCACAACCATATCACGACCACATCATAGTATTACACATCATCTGTCTCAACATCAACGTCTGTATCAATCATAGCCTACTCATGCTCTTCTATCCCCTCAATATCAGTTATCACATGACTTATTCAACAAATTCAAGTCACATATAACACATTTAGCTCGTTTTATTCCCCATCTTTCATTTACAACAATTTCAATCAACAAATAAAACTCATCCTCAATCCCCATTACTCCCCAACACAATTAGGAAAGTAGTCATGCGTAGTCTAAGAGTTTTACAAAGTTTGGAAGCCACTTGCCTTAAAACGAACTCCAAAAGTTACTTGACTTGAGCCTTTCCTTTCCGAGTATAATTCGGATCACGATAATCTATTCAAACAATTATTCACAATTACAATTCGAGTCCAATGACACCAAAATCAAGAAATTTAGGGAAAAAGGGCAAAACGGTCCAAAAGTCTCATACCGGAAAACGATACCCAAATCTGGAAATTTTTTATGTAAAATGATCCTTAAAGTATTTGGAATCTAATGGTGACAACCAATTTGAAAACGGAGTTGAAATCAATTCACAAACTCAATTTGAAGGAAAATTCACGTTCTTGAAGAAGCCTAAAATATTCGGATCCGAAACCCCGACTGGTAAATGAAATATCTCTTGAAAAACATCTTACCCATGCTTAGATAAGTTCAAATATGAAATTTCATAAAAAAACGGAGTTAAGATCAACCTTGAAATTCTCAATTTATCAAACTTTAACTTTAGCGGGAAAGTCCAAATTGTACGTGGTTAATATGATAAAAATAATCGATGAATCAATAATTTTTATGTTAAAATCAGTTTACCCATAACATAAGGATCGTAAATATACCTTTTTCATCAAAACGGGAGTCCAAATTGATAAAACCCCAATTTTTCCCAAGAGATTTACGGATAGGAAAAAAACCAGATAATGAAATTATGAGAAAATGTCGAATTGAAGATTGAATACTAACCCTCATATTAATTCAAGAATAAACCCGTAAGAATCACTCCATTCCGATCTCTAGAACTCCTGATATGCTCAAAATACCAAATGAACACAGTCTTAAAGTTTTATAACAGTACATGACTGTTATGCACCAGAAAAACAGCAGTTAATCTTTCACTAAAAAGGCCGTAATTTCCTCATACGATAGTGAAATGACCCGATTCTTTTTGTAAATGTCTTAAATAATGATACGGATCTGCTCGTTCAATCGGAGCTCAATTTCATGCTCGTTTGCCCAGTCAAATATCATTTCTACTCGGTAAACAATTATTTCTTATTTGTGATAAAAGTCCAATCTTGGGTTAGCGAAAATGCACCAAAATTTGCAGATAAGTCCTATAATTCATGCTCAAAATTTCAGAACTTTCGGAATAATTTTTCGACCTTTAAAACTAATAATGAACCCTTTAGTTGCCACAATTTGCTGAAATAGTGTCAAAGCATCCAAGAAGCTTAAAAGCTCACCCAAAACTCATTTGGCACTTCCCGAACACAAACCAAATATGCTACTAGCTTGAAAATGACATTTCGGACTCAATGAAATTCTCGGAATTTGAATTCGAGGTCTCCTTGACCCGGTATCCAATAAGGCGTCAAGAAACTAACTTTAGGCTCAAAAACTCAAAATGCACTCGGGGACTCTAAAAATTCAACCAAGACTCATTCTAGACTTAGAATCACCCCCTGAATCCAACGGTGCCCTCAGAATTCCATTTCGAGCACCGGAACCTCGTTTGTTGACCAAAGTCAACTCTTGATCAAAATTTCACAATTTTACAATTTTTGCAACTTAGGACCTCAAATCTTCGTTTTAACGCCAAATTCAACTCCATAAATTCTCATATACCCGTTTCGACATTCTAAAACCGCTGGAATCGACGGAAATCCGATTTGAGTCTCGAAACTCCACATGACTCGAAATAACACTTTTAACCAAACTTTAACTCTTAAAAACTCAACTTTCCAAAAACTCAACTTTTCATCAATTTTCCTTCAAACCAACTTCGAAAATACAACAATTAGGACTCGGGGCAACTATCGGGAGGGGTAAAACGGTCATTTTATAAAAATTTCCAAAAATGACCTTAAGGGTCATTACATTAAAACCATTACAACAAAAATTAAAGAAAGATATAGAATATCAGTTTGATAAAAAGACCAAATACAAATACAAAAGGTAAAATTATTATGTAAAAACTTACCTAAACTATATTTTCTGGATGAAAACAAAAAATTTACTTATATAGTAGAATCAGATGCGAGTGAAAAAAGTTATGGAGGAATATTAAAATACAGATATGATGGCAATACGATAGAACACCATTGTAGGTATTATTCAGGAACATTTAATAATACAGAAATAAAATGGGAAATAAATAGAAAAGAACTATATTCAGTGTATAAGTGTTTATTATCATTTGATCCATATATTGTATATAACGAATTTATTATAAGAACAGATAATACACAAGTAAAATGGTGGCTAACAAGAAAAATACAAGATTCGGTAACAACAAAAGAAATAAGGAGATTGATATTAAATATATTAAATTTTACATTTACAATTGAAGTAATAAAAACTTATAAGAATGTTATTGCAAATTACCTATCACCACAAAGCTACTGAGACTGAGGAAGAAGATACAATTGAAAAGATACTCAAAGCCATTATTACACTTTGTACAAAAGTGGATAGTATGGACAACGAGATACAAAAGCTAAAGACTGATGAAGATAATCTGAAGTCTAAAGCTAGTCAGCAGCATGACAATAAAAATGTGGAGCTACGTCGATCGGAAGATGGAAAAAACCCAGAACTAAAAGGAGACGATGGGAAACTCCTTAAAACCCATAATGTTTGTTTAAATATAACTGTAGGTATAAGCAAACAAGTTAGCGATAAACAACATAAAAATGCGAACTTAAACCAGCTATTCGTAAAACCATTTACCCAAAGGACACCTAGACATATGTCCATAGAACCACAAACATCTACATACGCAGATAGTTTGCAAAACCAAAATGAGAAAAAGACATATAACTACATCACACGAACCTATATCGAAAATATACACAAAATCCAAACTTATTTAAACCGCAACCCCATATCAACTACAAAAGAACCAAACCAAGATTATTTGCGGTTTAAATAAGTTTGGATTTTGTGTATATTTTCGATATAGGTTCGTGTGATGTAGTTATATGTCTTTTTCTCATTTTGGTTTTGCAAACTATCTGCGTATGTAGATGTTTGTGGTTCTATGGACATATGTCTAGGTGTCCTTTGGGTAAATGGTTTTACGTACGAATAGCTGGTTTAAGTTCACATTTTTATGTTGTTTATCGCTAACTTGTTTGCTTGTACCTGCAACTGTATTTAAACAAACATTATGTGTTTTAAGGAGTTTCCCATCGTCTCCTTTTAGTTCTGGGTTTTTTTCGTCTTTCGATCGACGTAGCTCCACATTTTTATAGTCATGCTGCTGACTAGCTTTAGACTTCAGATTATCTTCATCAATCTTTACCTTTTGTATCTCGTTGTCCATACTATCCACTTTTGTACAAAGTGTAGTAATGGCTTTGAGTATCTTTTCAATTGTATCTTCTTCCTCAGTCTCAGTCTGAGTAGCTTTGTAGTGATAGGTAATCTGCAATAACATTCTTATAAGTTTTTATTACTTCAATTGTAAATGTAAAATTTAATATATTTAATACCAATCTCCTTGTTTCTTTTGTTGTTATCGAATCTTGTATTTTTCTTGTTAGCCACCATTTTACTTGTGTATTATCTGTTCTTATAATAAATTCGTTATATACAATATATGGTTCAAATGATAATAAACACTTATACACTGAATATTGTTCTTTTCTATTTATTTTCCATTTTATTTCTGTATTATTAAATGTTCCTAAATAATACCTACAATGGTGTTCTATCGTATTGCCATCATATCTGTATTTTAATATTCCTCCATAACTTTTTTCACTCGCATCTGATTCTACTATATAAGTAAATTTTTTGTTTTCATCCGGAAAATATAGTTTAGGTAAGTTTTTACATAATAATTTTACCTTTTGTATTTGTATTTGGTCTTTTTTATCAAACTGATATTCTATATCTTTCTTTAATTTTTTGTTGTAATGGTTTTAAATTCTCTGCTAATTTTGGTATGTATTCTCTTACTTGATTTACCAGTCTTAAGAATGATTGTAATTTCTTTTTTGTGTCTAGTTGTTCATTTGAGTTAATTATTTTTTGTACTATATGTGTTTGCATTTTTATTTCGTTTTTATCAATTTGTATTCCTAAGAATTCTATTTGATTTTTCATTATATCAGCTTTCTTTTTACTTAGACTTATACCTGAATATTCTATGATGTGTATAAATTTTCTAATAATCTTATATGTTCATCTTGTGTTTTGGAATATAATAATATATCATCAATGTACACTACACAATTTTCTATTTGTTTAAAGTAATTGTCCATAAAGTGTTGATATCTACCTGGTGCGTTTTTATATCCAAATGATAATACATTCCATTCATAAAATCCTTGTGGTACAGTGAATGCTGTTAGTTTTTTAGATTCTTCTTCTAGTTTTAAGTGATAAAATCCTGATTTACAATCAAATTTGCTAAACTAATTATATCCTTGTATTTGTCTTATCTTTAGTATTTTATTTATTATCGGATAATTATATGTTTTAGTTTTTGCATTTAAATTTCTATAATCAATAACCATTCTGCTTTTTCCTCTTTTTTGTTCACTATGTTTATTTACGATAAATGCCGGGCTTGTATGCTTACTAGTGCTTTCTTGTATATATCTTTTTTCTAGTAATTCATCTATATGTATCTTAAATTCGGTTAAATCATTAAAATTATACTTTAATGGTTTTTGGGTTATTATACTATTATTATCAATTAGCTCAATTTTTATTTTTGTTTTCTGTTTCTCCCATCATTGTAAATGATCCTTACTATATAATAATTCTAACTTATCTTGAATTATTTTTACTTTATCTATAGAGAATATAATTAATTCTATTTTAGGGTCTTCTTCTTTTATATTTTCTAGTTTTTGTGTAATTTTTTCACTTCCTTTTATCCATTATGTTGTTTTTCGTTTTTTATTATTTACCCTTTTTGCTCCTATTTTTTGTTTACACGGTGTCGTGAACCACCAGTGTGTTTTTGTTATTATATGTGGGTATAATTTTTCTAAAAATGGCATTCCTAATAGCATATCTTTTGTAGTTAATTCAAAGTTATATATTTCTTTTATAGTTAATATCTTATCCCATATTTGTATTTTTATATTTTTTGCTTTATATGTGATCATGCTTCCTTCATTATTAAATCCTGTTACTACTATCGGTGTTTTTAATTTTTCCCACTTATGTTCTTGTAAACAATTGTATTTACATATATTAGCTTCTGCGCCCGTATCTATCATTGGTGTATAATATTGGTTGTAATATCCTTCTATTATTATCTTTGCAAGTATATATATTTTCATATTTTTATTATACTAAAGTCCTTTTTATTATTACTCTTTTATTTTTGTAATTTATTGTTAACTGTTTGTCTTCTAGATTATATGGTTTTACTTGTTCTAGCCATTTTATTCCTAAAATGATATTTTCATTTCCTTGATATATTTTGAATTTTATCACTATTGGTACTCCTCCAATGATTATTTCCTTTTCTGTTATTTCTTCGGTATATATTAATGCTTTTGGTAATTCGGGGCATGATTGTTCAATAGTTATTATTTCATCTTCCGTCACTAATTCTCTTGTAATATAGTTTTCTTCTCGTCCTGTATCTATTATTATTAAATATTTTCGTTGTTCCATTATTCCCGTTATGTAGTAATGATGTGGTTTTATATCTTCTTCCATTGATTTTTGTGGGGTTTTATCTATTCTCCTTGAGGTACTAATTTTTGATGATATTTGGGGTATCTTATTGTTTATTCTTTTCGATGTGCTTAGTCTTTCTTTTACTATTTCTAAATCTTCTTCTATAACAATTTCATTATAACTATAATCGTTTATATCTACGACTGTAACTATTTTTTCAAAGGGATCTTCTATTTTTATTTTATCTATTTTATTTTTTGCTGTTATTTTATGTTTTGTTGTTAGAACATATAAGTTTTTACATCTAGCTGTAAATATTTTACTTCTTGGGGCTTGTTCTATCCCTGACATTCGCCAGTATAATAATAGTGATTTATCTATATTTCTGTCATTTATTGCTATTGAGTAGTTAGCACTTATTATAAACTTAAATTTTTGGTATATGAGGTTACCTCTTACTGCACTTATTATACTTTTTTCTATGGGTTGTATAATTCTATCATCCGCTAAGTATATTTCTATGGGTGTATCTATTCTTTCTCTAAAACATGTTTTTATTAATATTTCTGTTCCTCCTAAATGTACATATTTAATTGGATTTTTAGCCTTAATATCTTGTATTTCTTTATTTATTATTCATTTATTTATTATTGGGATTTTGGCCTTTCCTTTAGTGTATTTGCAATCTATGATATGTTCTCTTTGACTTACTACATAATATTCTTCTTTTTGTCGTTTAAACCAGTTTCTTATTGTTGGTATTTCGAATATTTTTGCTACGCTTAGGTCTAATTCTTTTCCTTTTATTTGTTCAAATATACTATTATCAAATATTATTTTCTGTTCTAAAGATTCTTCGTCTTGATGTTCTTCTTTATTTATTATTTGTATGTCTGCTTCAGTCATTTGTTATATTATAGATTATCTGATTCTATTTCTATGTCATTAGTTATTTCATTTTCTGATATTTCATATATGCTATCTTCACTTTCTAATTCATAATCTAAGTATTCTATCTGCGTATATTTTTCATCGTCTATTATTATTTCTGATATTTGTTTTTTCTTTGGATTTTTAGGTAATTTACAATCTCTAGCTATATTTCCTAATTTTTCACAATTATAACAAGTACATTCCGTTAGTTTTCTTTTTGGTCTAAATGGTCTTTTGGTTTTGTAATTTTTTACATAGTACCTTCTTCTTGGTTTTTTATATTTATATTTTGATTTGTATTTTTTTTATATTTCTTTTTATTTTTATAATACCTATCCGTACAACCAAATTGAGGTGCTGTCTTATTTTTGCAACATGTCAAGTTTTTTACTAATATTTTTTCCATTTTTATTTCTTTTTTATGTTTTTCACATAGTTCCATAAACCATCGTTGTAAGAATTTTATTCTAGCTCCTAAGGTATCTGTTAATTTTGCTTCATTCCAACTTTTTTATTACTTTTGAATTAAAAGGTTTTGGTAATTTTGTACAATATAATTTTCTGATTGCTTTACTTTCTTCTATGCTATATGTTCCTTTATAATAATATTCTTTAAATACACATGTATATTCATCTATGTAACACATATTACATATTGCTAATTTTGTCATTAGATTTCGATTTATGATTTTTTCTTTATTTTGTTCTTCTACCTCTGTTGTCATACTATTAAATTCATTTCTTATAGCTATTTCGTATTTATATAGTATTTCCATAGATGTAGTAGCTATTCCTCCATCGAATTTTTTTATTACTTCTTAAAGTTGTTAAGCTTTCACTTGTTAAATTTTGTAGCCATAATTTTACTGTTCCTATAAGTGTTCTTTCTATGTATCCTGGTGCCTCTATTGTTACTATCTTGTTATCTATTAATTGTTTTGATATGTATCCCATCCATAATTGAATTGTTTTATTTATATCTGCTACACAGTCTAAATCTAAAAAATCATGTCTTTCAGTTATTGGTTTAGGTGTCCATTTTTTATTTAATCTTTTATCACATGTAGTTTTTTCTTTATCATATTGTTCATAATTTTCATAATAATATTTTGGATTAATTTTTTTTGGGTTTTTTACTCCTGATGTGCTAGGTTTTTCGTCCATATCTACGTCTTCTGTATTTACTTCTAAATTCTTTGTATTATCTATGTTTTCTCAAAGTTTCATATATGTTTCGCTTGTTTTCGAATGTTGTTCTAGATCATCATCGTTTATTTCATCAATTCTTATTTCAGGTAGAATATCTTGATTATTTTCTTCTTTTTCTTGTAATTCATCTTGTAATTGCAATTTTTCTTTAAATTTAATCATCTCATTTGCTAATTTTGTTTTTTGTTCTTTTTCTTTTTGTTTAATTTCATATATTTCTTTTAATATTGCTAGCTCTTTTTCTAGCTCTATTATTTTAGTATTTTCTATTTCTTCTAATTGTTGTACTTCCTTCTTTGCTTGTTGTTTTTTTTTTCAATTTCTGTTTTTCTATCTATTTCTTCATTTTCTTTTGTTATTCTTATTATAGCAGTTAAACTATCTTCTAGTTTTACCGTTTCTTTTTCTAACATTAAACTTATATTGTCACGTATTTTCTTATATCTTTTTCCTAGATTAGAAAATATTATCTTTATTTTTAATCTGTCATAATTTTCATATGTTTTTTCATCTATTGCGTATTCTTCTTTATTCATTTATAAATTATGTTGTAGTTTATATTCTAAGTTATTTATTTGAATTTCTAGATATAAAATATTCTTTCTTTGTGCTATTATAGATTTGTGACAAATTTCTGCGAATATATTATTGTTAAGTCTATTTTGCCTATGTTTTAATTCTTGTCTTTTTGCTATAATATTTCATTAAGTTTTTGTCTATATTCGTTATTCTCGTTATTCATTGTATTTTTAAGTATTGAATATATTTATATTCTATTTTAGATATATTATCTATTAATTGATCTAATTTTACGTTATCAGTCTTTGTGATATTAAATTGTTTATATTCCGGATATAATTTGTTTAATTTTCTTCTTATTTTTCTTAATTTTCTACTCGTATGTTTCTTATTATCCATAGCTCTGATACCATTTTTCATTGGCGGAACTGGTAGTTGGGGGATTCATGGAAGTGGTAGTGTGGTAGGGTGAGTATTTTATTTTGAAGATTTTATTGTAGTATTCTTTTGGGGGATTCATGGAAGTGGTAGTGTGGTAGGTGAGTATTTTATTTTAAAGATTTTATTGTAGTATTCTTTTGCTAAGTGTCTTAATCTTGATATTTCTTTAATATTATGTGTGAATTTGGAAGATATGCTTTGCCCTCTATGCCAAGAGGAGAACGAAGACATTGACCATCTGCTGTTTCAGTGCAATTATGCAACAAGAATATGGGGTGAATTACTGCAATGGTTGGGAATTGCCAAACAAGTTTTGGACTGGAAGGCTGAAGTGGAATGGGCTGTGACAAATGCTAAGGGGAAAGCTTCCCATCAAGAGGTGTATCAGATGGCATTAGTAGGAGGGGTGTATCACATATGGAGGGAAAGAAATGCTAGAGTGTTTGACACTCGGCAAAGAACAACAGATCATGTAGTTAGGTAGATCATTCACGATATTCATAGTAGAGCTCAACATTGTAGTAAGCTAGCAAATAGGCTTATGCTTTTAAATTTCTATCCATAATGATAGGATATTTGTTTTGATTAGTTTTGTTGCTAGTGTAAGTTTGGGAGCTGTCCATACTGCACTTTTTTTTCCGGGGATGTAATTCTCACCTGGTAAATAAAATTTTACTTACCAAAAAAAAAACTATGCTTAAATACTTCAATTAGACATAAAAAAAGGCTAACTTTGGGAATTTATTTTAATTAAATCAAATCAAACAAAACAAGGTTAGAGTTAGTACAATAAACAAATAAGTAAGAAAAGGGAAGAAATGTTGAATTGCCTCTTTGCAAAAAGTCCACATCTGATGGGGCATTAGGCCCGAAACTTGTCCTATTTCTAAAAATGGACCATGTTGAAAATTCAAATGGGGTACAACCCATTTAAATCTTCTTCCACCTGCCACTTTAATTATTTTGGGCTGCTGCACAAGTGACTTGGGCTTCTAGCCCATTTTCGCTTCCAAACAATTGTGTATACACCAAGTTTATATTACTGTATATGAGTCGTATCTTTAGACCCATCTTCATGTATATTGGGTTGTGTACCAAATGTATAGAACCTAATCAGCTTCCTAACACATGTATTTCCTTATTTGGACCTGTAATAAGTATTTTGAGTTGTATATAAGTGTATATTATTGTATACATTATGTATACAACCCATTTTTGGACTTTCCAGGTCATATTTGCCGCCTTCAACCTGTTCATCAGCTTCACAATTAGCTATGGGGCTGAGTCGAGAGGAATAAAATAAATTTGGGCCTTTATGGCCCATTTCGAAATGCAAAGGAGAATGGATTTGAGTCTAATTTGGACTCCAGGCTGAATTCATGCATAGAAAAATAATAAGGAAATGTTAGTATCAAATTACATCATTATCAATCTTACCAACACGATTTAATGCATTAGCACATGGATTACGACTTATATGACCAACAAATAATTTAATCAATATGATAAATGAAGTAGTACGAGGAAAAACACAAAATATAATTAAAATCATTTAAGCTTTAACTTACAAAATAGACAAGGAACATCTAGTTGATACAATCTCAAAGAGGCATGGATAGTCCTAAGATACGTCACTACAAATTGAACATCAAAAAATCAAAATCATTTTAACGAGGGAAAGTTAAATCAAAACAATCATATAAAAAAAGAAATTGAACTCCACGATGTCAACTTATTGTTTTTCATGATTTAAATGAAATGGGACGAGGTAACTTATAACAACTGGTAAGGGAAAAAAGGATCCAAGATTAGGAACACCAGATGACTAAGTCGAGAATAAATGAATCATGTATGGCAGCATGAAGAAATCACTTTAGCCCACCTAATCTTACATCAATAAACACGTATGACTAAGGTAATCAAGATGAAGACTGAAGATCGTCATACATACAGGTTCTATAGAAGGAATGCAAAATACTAGGGTGAAGCTCAAGATGTACACAACTAAGGCAATACAAAATTCATATAAGAAAACTAAGGACTCTTTAAAGCTTAACATATAAACAAGGAAGATCAGATAAGGACATGATAGCTTTCAAAGAAAAATAAAACAAGACCGTTGATTCCCCTCTTTATAACTCAAAAGAACAAACCCAATTGCTTTTGCAAACATGACATCAATACCTGAAATACAAGAGAAGCATAATCACCATTCAAGTTATGCAAGAACACAAATTAATTCTACGATATTTGGCTAACATTCATGAGTGTTTATAACAGTGACTCAAAACAACAAAGAAAACAACAAAACCACGAGTAACCAGTGAGGAGAAAAAACTACGCAACCCATGCACTCAAAAAATCAAAACCAAATGAGCAGTAATCCATTTCAAACAAAACGAGGCAGAGACATCCATTTGTATAGATACAAAATCGAGTTAATGGATATAACGGCCAACATATAATATCAAAGTAACTTCACTCATACTTGACTCAAACATAACATGCTGAACAATAGGGTATCTCACGATATTTGAAAAAAAGAAGAAGGCAAGCTGTTGCATCCAACAAACAGTAATACAACTTATAATTTCTATACTAACTAGTTGAGATTCTTCATTTTCCTAGAAAAAAATAAATTTACCAAAAGTAAGGAATTCAAACTCTTAACTAACGAACTCCGAGCTTAAATCACGCGCCAAGAAACACATTTTTTTATCTTCAACAACTAAAGAAAAATGCAAACTAAAAAACCAAACGAGCGATTACTGGACATTAACAGTAAAAAGAAGAATCAACAAGCCACTTGAGTTCATAAAACAGAACATCAAATAAACGAGTTTAGCTCACAAGAAATTTACCTTTTGGGGAGCAGCGAACTGAGATGGACGAGTTGAAGATGACTAGCTTCCACCACCATCATAGCTTTACCAGAAAAGCTTGAATGAAAAGCTTTCAGAGCAAAACCTTAAAAAAATCTAACCAAAAAAAACTTTGGACTATTTGACTCGATTTCTTTATAACTTTATCTTTCTATGTTGCTATTTTTGTCTCTACTGTATATCAGTTCATGCCCCCTCAAGCACTAAAGGTAAAATCGAGTTATATAAAGGGGATTTCAGGGTTCGAAGAATGGTGGGAACAGGTAGAGAAATTGGATAATATTTTGGATTCTTTCAATTCAAAATTTGAAATCTATTCCAAGGACAACCAATACAACTGGCTCTTGTACCAAAATCCCCAATTCCACAACAAATCGGAACAGACAAGCGATGGAAGCCGTTCGAATATAGTGTTGTATGTTAAAGTAATTTAGAAAACATGATTTGAAATTTATATATTTTTTTATACTAAATTTTTAGAGATTATCTCGAGTAATTAATGTGTATTTTTTTTCAAGAAATGTTGTCGGGTGGTCGAACCACCCTCACCATGAGAGTAACTTAAAGCTTGAGAAATCATGTGAAATTGTTAATTTGAGTGTTGCATGCCATATATTGTCTACTAACACTTTCTGAAACAAATCATCTTATTGAAAAGCTAGAAACAACCACTAAATATTCGACAATAGTTCAGAACTACAAAAGAAAACAGACGGGGCTTACATAGCAAGTATTTTCTTAGCCTTTAATAACTTATAGAATTCAAAGTCTGTGTCAGGCTTCTTCATGTTGGTCCTTTTCAAAGTCCTTTGGAAGGATGACATATCGATTCGTGCGCACTGCTTGCATACCAGGTTCTTGACAGATAGCCGCAATCTCAGCAACAATGAGTGAGAAACATACTCCCCCGTCCCATTTTATGTGGCATTTTTCAAATTTCGAGATTCAAACAAATTTATCTTTGATCGTAAATTTTTCATATATCTTTTAAACCTTTTGAATTATCACTTATTGTGACTTACAGTACTTTTTACGTAGTTTACAAATATATAATTTCATTAAAAATTGAACCATGGGCAAATTCTCGGTCAAACTTAAACTGTTTGACTCTCGAAAAATGAAAAGTGTCACATAAATTGGCAAAAAGGATGTATCTTTTATGTACTTCTTATTAAAGATATTTATGATTTCATTTTATTAAATTTTTAAACAAAATTAATATTAAATCAATTATATAAAACATAAATCAAAAAGTATAATTATTAAGTAATGATAACAATGACGAGATTAGAGAAAGAGATTTCTTTGTTCTTCAATTATGATTAAAAAGCTTGTTAAATTAAATTATATAGTAGTATTATATTTAAAATCAAAATATAAACTTAATTTTAAAAGATCCGAATTAATTTATTAAAGCTAAATAGAAATAGGTTAATAATATCGATCTTTAGATAAAATTTGACCTAATCTTCGTGTTCTGGGTACTGAAAAAGAATCCAGTGATTTGTCAAGGTATGCAGATTCTAATCCTATTTTAAAATTTTTTTGGTTGGGGTTTAAAAAGATTTAAGTTATTTTCTACAAAAAATCCAAACATTACTTCTCTGTTTTTGCTAAATTTTTCTTCTTTTAACCCTAATTTTATCAAAATAAAAAGGAAAAATCCTTTTGGCCAGAAAATTTGGCTAGATTTTTTGGCCAATATGGTATTTTACCTATGTTATTTTACCTTTTTGAACATTTTTACCTCTTTTACTTTAATGCCTTTTAATTAAAAAAGGAAAAAAGATCAGTTTATTTTAAAATAAAAAAAGATATTATAATTTTTTTAAATTTCTGGTCAAATTCTGACCAAATTTTCTGGCCATTAACATTATTAAAAAAATATACAGCCTTGATTTGTTGAAAGTGACATTCATTTATTGTTGTCAATAAAAACATTTTTTGTACTGCATTTAATGACAATGAATGTCTCATCTTTTATATGGTACTTTTGTTACTGTGAGTTTATTTGTTGAAAGTGACATTGATGAATAAGTGAAGAAACATATCTTTTTTACAATTTTTTTTGCAAATTCCCCCTTATTATTCTTTTCGTCCCACTTTAGGTGACATATTTCAAATTTTGAGATTCAAATAAGTCTATTTTTTATTGCAAAATTTTCATATATCTTGTAAAATATGAATTATGAATTCTCAAGCATTAGTATCTAAATCCAAAACTAGGGTTGCGGGAACCATGAGCAATTAACAATGTATGACTAATAAATAAGTAATTCTAGAATAGTGTTTATGCATGTATTGTTAATCCTTTCGTTTAGAATGCTTTCTAGCAGTGCACAACGTTAGAACTCGCCTCATTCCTACTTGCTGGACAAAGGACATAATGAATGAGAAAAAAATTGAACAACGGAGATTTAGATGAGTTTAGCCGCAATCTAATAGCCTGACCCTAATCATGCGAAGGTTAATCCGGGGGTTAAAGGTAAGGGTTCGTAAAGTACACACCTGTAGACGAACCAAGTTGCATGGCGAAATTACCTACTTGGAGGACCAATCACTTAGGGATACCTAACTTATCAACCTTGCATATTAACAGTAGGATAGAGTTACTATTGTTAGAAATACTGCGTTAAGAGCTTGTGGGGAACACTTATGCCCTAGTTTTCATCTCATATTGATATCTCAAACTACAAATCCTGCTTACTTGTTACTTAGTGATACAAATCAACAAACTACTATTTTATTTACAAATCCCCCCTTTTGTTACTTTTCTTGGAAATAATTTGAATAAACGTAGACAACTGTAAGTTAGCCTAATTATGAACCATATAACTCGTGGGATTGACCCTAACCTGAAAGTTAGATTCTTTATTTGACAATGACCGCTCATACTTTTTTTGGGAGGGGTAATTTGGGTGTATTGAGGGGTACTATCCTAAATTAAGCTTTCATGAAAAGTCCATTTTTCTTGAACTTCGTGTCATCTCCAAATGCCAACGCCTTTAAATGGAATAGTAGCTTGTGAAGTTCCTTCTTCGACTAGAATAAACTATTAAACTTATAATCCCAAGGGGAAATGATTTGACAAACAATGTATACCTCCTTCTAATTTAAACATATAAGTATGATCGTCTATTTAGGCCGCGGGCCGTTTGGACTCAAGATGGTCTTTATAATGGGTCCTACACGCCTTGATTGTTGGGTCATCTTAGTTCAATGCGTTAAATATAGGGATTTAGTTTCACTCTACGCTAGTTAACTAAGAGTGGTTTTTGAGGGTCCGGGACCCAAACGAACAACTTAGGTTGAAACTACAACAACCATTGGACGCATGACGAACCAATAAATTATCGATCATTACGAAAAGAGTTAAGTATAAAAAAGACAGGCTACGGGTTCGCAAAACCGTTCTTTAATATATTGTACTTATGTCGTGGTGACGGAAGTATGCCATAAATGCAAAAATGACGGTTAATATAATAATTTTAAAAAATAAGGCATAAAGAAGGCAATGTTATAAAATATTATAGTGTGGATGTCCACTACACCAAGAAGTTACTCTCACCCATTATCTTCACTACTTTTCTCCATTATGAAGATAACCATAACCTCCATTACCTGCACCTTTATAACCATTATTCTTGTAACCTTTCACTTCCATAACCTCCCCCGTTATATTCATGTTTATGACTAACCTTTTGTATGCCTCTATGTTACACTATAAATAGAGGCATAATGGTTCATATTGTATACACTTGAAAATTTGATGAACATTTGAAGACTTGGAATAATAAGAAAAGCTCTCATCTCTTGTCTCCCTATTTCTATTGCTTTCATCTTCTATATTTCTTGTCTTATTTTTCTTTAGTTTTACAACACATTATCAGCACGATTGTTTTACCATTGAAGGATTGAAGAAAAGTAAATATAAATAATCGAAGATAAATAATTGTGTTTATTTTTCTATCGGGAACAAGGTAAATTATTGTGGAATTTATTTTAAATTTTACTTGTGAACAAGGTGAATGATTAATATTATTGTTACTGCGTATCTTTTTCACCTATGACTATATATACTTTCTTTTGTATGTGAAACTTATTTTATATTTTATTTATGATTATGCTCATTGTTTTGGTTATTACATAAGCTTTTAATTTATTTATTTTTGTGTGTAAAATATTTTGGCTTCACATGGAAATTGAAAAAGAGGTGGTGGTAGTGAGCAGTTTTATTTTAGTGTAATTGGAATTATTAATTTCTTAGTGTGCAATTGATTCTTTGATTTATAACGGTAATTTACTAACTTAATTATTGTGCACCAAACATAATATAATAAAATGCTATATGTAACTCTCTGTTTTGACAAGTTTAAGATATTAGTACATACTTTGCTGATAATATTTTTATTGTGTTTCTTTTGTTCTATATTTATTTGTGCATGTTAATCACAATGTGACAATATTTTTTTAAGGCTCAATGGTGAGTCCTATTATATTTGGCTTATTATGTCATTGATTGAGGGTAAGATGGTGAATTCAAGTCTCACCGCACCAAGTGGGTAAGACACCGAGTTAAAGTCTCGGTGCACCATGATAATAAGAAGTCGGGTTCAAGTCCCATTGATTTATAACCAAAGAAGTCTTTATATGGGAAAACATTGGGTTTAAGTCCTAATGCACTACAGTGGTGATATGATGATGACTAACATAAAGTTGTATACTTTTGACTGAAAGTCATGAAATTTGCTCCATTCTGTTTTGTGAATGTGGTAGCAGTACATAATATGTCTGAAAAATGACAAGTGATTGAATGTATGAATATGGGTGTGGTAAAATGTTAATGATCATCATTGTTGTAATTAAAAGGAAGAACATTATGGGTTCTTAAAATAGTCCTTCAAATGTGAAGGTAATTTTGTCCATCAAAGTGGTATGAAAGGTTATTGGGCAGATTGTTTCTTAAGATGGTCCTTCAAATGTGAAGGTAATTTTCATCCATCAAAGTGGTATGAAAAGATATTGGGCACATTGTTGTTGATGCAACCCAATTTGAAAAGTTTTGTAAATCCTCCATCAAAATAAAGGAATACAAGTGGTAGTGCATTAGATACATTTGACCTATTAAAGTGATGTTGAGGTGAGTCACATAAATTTGTTAATGTCAAAGCATGACAATGAGTTTCTAATAAAAATTTATGGAGCATGTACAAATGGTTATGGTGTATTTCTTGAAAAAAATGTGACTTGTGTTCGTATGGATAAGAACATGTTCATGTATTGTTGGATAAATGTCGCATCTCACCTCTAACGGGAGGTTTGAGAGATTGAAAAGACATATTTTGACATAAATGATTATTTGGTCATATACTTTGAGTACATCACAAATATTGTGGTTTGTTCAAATATGAACTATTGGAGGACAAAACAAAGAAATAATTCTTTTCTATAAAGGTTGTGGTCATGACCAAAATAAATGTTGTTATGTGGCAAAACAAATTTGTCATTGGTTATCAAGAAATAAGTCTTGCATGTAATAATTTTAATCACGAAAATAATAATAATTCTCTACTTGAAGGAGATGGTCACCATAAGAATGGTGTTGTGAAATTTGTGGCAGTACAAAATTAATTAAGAGTCTCGGAAGGACTAATTTGTTACTATCCAGAAAATAAAAATAGTTCATAATATTGAGGATGTAGTAAGTCTCAAAAGAAACTTTTTAAGTTTCGGTGGAATTGAAAAAAAATTATTATATTGAGACTGTAAATTATTGAAAGATTAAATATTTTCAGATTACTACAATCAAAGCGGATCATGAATATTTACATAAAAGTTTACCCGTCTTTCTCTTATTTGTGGAATAAAAACATGGGCATGATGAATGAATCACATGCAAAAGTAAACTAGAAGTTTACTAGAATAAATATCAGTTGGCATAACCGGTTGGCCATTCCGGTTTAAATGTGATACAAAATAAATTGAGAATTCATGTGGCAATATATTTGAAGAAATAAAAAATTCTTCAAGATTCTCTTTTGTTGCTTGTTCTCGTGACAAAATAATAACCGTATCAACTAAGGTTGAGATTGTATCCCCTGAAATTATTTGGAACATATAGAAAGGTGAATATGGTCCCGTTCACCTGCCATGTGGACCACTTACTATTATGATTTAATAGATGCATATATGGTATGGTCACATGTGCATTTGTATCAACTTACAAATTGATTTTTGTAAGGTTGTTTGCCCGAATTGTTAAATTAAGAGCACAATTTCAAACTATAAAATTATGTAGATAATGTTAGTTGGTTTAGCAGAAACTGTATGCCTCCAATAATAGCTATACCATTGATTACGAGAACAGATCTTTTAAAAAAAAATTGGCATGAGATGAGTTTATTTAACATGTAGCCATCAAGCCAACAAGGTTCTCCCTTCATAATTGGTTCAGAGCCAGGAACCGAACAATTTCCATCTAAAAATTTGATATGTGCACATATGATTTTATTGCTCGACCACGCACAAAGATGGATCCCCAAATGAGGTTGGGGTAAATGTTAGATTTCCTAACATTAAGGGAGATATGTTTAGCAACTGAAATTATGTGTGGGGTGAATCATCTAGATCCTCGTTAAAAAAAAAAGTGAACTTGAAGTTCAAGAGATAATTTATTTGCAAAATGTTGCAAATATTTGCCAGATGTATTTGCTAACACAATATTTTAATTAAGCTGCACATGCTCCAATAAATAGTCCTTGAAGGACAGAGTCTATGGTATGCCAGAAGCGTGATAGACCAATCGATTCCAAACGTAAAACTCCTTGAGGAAGGAGAGGAGCAAATTATCAAAATGATCATGATAATGAGGTAAGTGATGTGAAAGAGCACTATGACATAGCACTTCATAAAATCTTGGCAAAAGTTAAGGTACCTGAAAATGATGAAAAATGAAGAGATTTCGATAAGTTATGTCGTATTGGAATCGAGTCAAATGACCGTCGACGGTATCTTTGATATGAAGTAGAACTCAATGCTATAAGTGGTTACGAGGATCTTAAATTCGAATCTGTCATATAATGTGGACGAATAAATGATTGGCCAAATAAAATGCACTATTCAAGTATATTTTGTTTCACTTAGAAAAGTGATATTTTTGAACTTATAGTTCATAGCTCAAAGTATATGTTAGTGGGGTACAAATGAATCATTGTGCGAAGGTATACCGTAAGATATAAAGTATGGTTTGTTCCTCGGGGCATAAAGGATTTTCGTAGAAGTCCTAACATTATTAAATGGAGATATGTTCTCCAGTGGTGGATGCAATGAGACTTATTTCAGTCTGGCAATAGATGAAATACTTGAATATGTATAATGACTGATTAAAATTCTTGAAGGATTTAAAAGGTCTTAAAACAATTTCATTGAATACCCAATGGTTCTGAGATTGCTTAACACAGAGAAATAATCATTTCAACCTCATGAAATGATTAAAAATGCCATCTATTAGTACAATTAGTGCACTTACAGATTGCTGGTTATGCAAATGCTAGAAGATTATTATATATATATATATTTATATATATATATATATATATATATATATGTGAGGGGATTGTCATATTATCATTCAAGTTATGCCAATAAACTAACAAAGTAAGTGACTCAACACATAGAAGATGTGTGATTTTCTTTGAGAAAAATAGACGAGCTTCAATAAAATTGATCAATCTCTGAGTCATAAATGATTTGATTATGATTTGATGCAGAATATTTATTTGATCTGCATAAAGCTCGATCGCAAATGAGCTATTTGCTTACATATGGAGGCACAATAATATCTTGGCATTCAAAGAATCAAACATTGGTAACCACTTCTTCAAATCATGGAGAAATAATATTAATCTATGAAGTAAGCCGGGAGTGTGTTTGGTTGGAATCATGATCTATCATATTTAGAAAATATGTGATTTTCCTTTGGCAAAGGATATTCTAGCCACCATATACGAAAATAATATATAGCTCAATTGAATGAATGATACAATCAAAGGAGAACGGACAAAGCATATTTCACCAAAAGTCTTTTTCACACATGATCTTCAACAAAATGGTGAGATAGAGGTTCAAAGACCCATTAAAGTGATAATCGTGTAAACTTATTCACTAACGATTGCCAACATCAATATTTGAGAAGTTGTGATATAAGATTGGAATGCATCGTCTCCTAGATATCAAGTAAAAAATTTATCAGGGGGAGAAAAATACGCGTTGTACTCTTTTCCTTAACCATGGTTTTATCCCAATTGGGTTTTCTTCGTAAGGTTTTTAACGAGGCAACATTCAAAACGTATTAAAAGATATGTGTACTTTTTTTCCTTCACTAAGATTTTTTTCCACAGGGTTTTTTTCTAGTAAGGTTTTAACGAGGCATATTATCTATGGACATCCAAGGGGGAGTCTTATAAAATATTATAGTGTGGATGTCCACTACACCAAGAAGTTACTCTCACCCATTATCTCCATTACTTTCCTCCATTATCAAGATAACCATAACACCTATAACCTCCACCTTTATAACCATTATTCTTGTAACCTTTCACTTCCATAACCTCCCCCCATCATATTCATGTTTATGACTAACCTTTTGTATGCCTCTATGTTACACTAAAAATAGACGCATAAGAGTTCATATTGTATACACTTGAAAATTTGGTGACATCTTGAAGACTTGGAATAATAAGAAAAGCTCTCATATCTTGTCTCCCTATTTCTATTGCTTTCATCTTCTATATTTCTTGTTTTATTTAGCTTTAGTTTTACAACAAGCAAAACAATTCAACATTTATTAACAAATAGTCAAAAAGAGTCAAGTCATTATGGTTGGAACCTAACTAAATCCCAGCAGAGTCGTCATTCTGTTTTCAATGTTTAAAAAAGAGAAATATAAGACTTATTTTTTTTTATAAAGATCGATTATCTCTTTTAAGAAAATCGATTTTCAAGAGAGTCTCCACTTAATTTTATTTTTTTAAAAAAAGAAAACGTATAATTTTCAAAAGACTTAAACAGGCAAAATCATTTGAAACTATCAAAGGGAGGGGGTTGGGGGTTCATGATTTTAATTTACACTTCAAGAAGGTGTTCGACACTTGAAATGTCCATTGACCTACGACTTGACTAAATATTTGACTAACTTTTAAAAAATTAGTTAACTAAAGAAAAATTCATTTTTTACTTGAAATGAAATAAACTATGCTTAAATATTTCAATTAAACATAAAAAAAACGCTAACTTTGGGAATTTAATTAAATCAAATCAAATCAAACAAAACAAGGTTAGAGTTAATACAATAAACAAATAAGTAAGAAAAGGGAAGAAATGTTGAATTTGGGCCTCTTTGCCAAAATTTCACATCTAATTAGGCTTTAGGCCCGAAACTTGTCCTATATCTAAAAATGGACCCTGTTGAAAATCAAATGGGGTTCAACCCATTTAAATCTTCTTCCGCCTGCCACTTTAATTATTTTGGGCTGCTCAAAAGACTTGGGCTTCTGGCCCAATTTCACTCCCAAACAATTGTGTATACACCTAGTGTATATTACTGTATATGAGTCGTATCTTTTGACCCATCTTCTTGTATATCGGGTTGTATACCAAATATAAAGAACCTAATCAGCTTCCTAACACATGTATTTCCTTATTTGGACATGTATATAAGTATTTTGAGTTGTACCAAAATCCCCAATTCCACAACAAATCGGAACAGACAAGCGATGGGAGCCGTTCGAATATAGTGTTGTATGTTAAAGTAATTTAAAAAACATGATTTGAAATTTATCTTTTTTTTAATACTAAGATTTTAGAGATTATCTCGAGTAATTAATATTTTTTTTTTCAAGAAATGGTGTCGGGTGGTTGAACCACCCTCACCATGAGGGTAACTTAAAGCTTGAGAAATCAAGTGAAACTGTTAATTTGAGTGTTTCATGCCATATACTGTCCACTAACACTTTCTGAAACAAATCATCTTACTGAAAAGCTAGAAACAATCACTAAATATTCGACAACAGTTCAGAACTAAAAAAGAAAACAGACAAGGCTTACATAACAAATTATTTGCTTAGCCTTTAATAACTTATAGAGTTCAAAGTTTGTGTCAGGCTTCCTCATGTTGGTCCTTTTCAAAGTCCTTTGGAAGGATGAAATATCGATTCTTGCGCACTGCATGCTACCCGCTTCTTGATAGATAGCCGCAATGGGAGAGAAACATACTCCCTCCGTCCCATTTTATGTGGCTTTTTTCGAATTTCGAGATTCAAACAAATCTATCTTTGACCGAAAAGTTTTCATATGTCTTTTAAACATTTTGAATTATCAATTATTGTGACTTATATCACTTTTACGTAGTTTACAAATATATAAATTTCATTTAAAAAAATTGAACCATGCACAAATTCCCGGTCAAACTTAAACTATTTGGCTCTCGAAAAGCAAAAAGTGTCACATAAATTGGGACAGAGGGAGTATCTTTTATGTAATTTTTATTAAAGATACTTATGATTTCATTTTATTAAATTTTTAAACAAAATTAAAATTAAAATTAAAATTAAATCAATTATATAAAAAAAGAAATTAGAAAGTATAATTATTAAGTAAAGAGATTAGAGAAAGTGATTTCTTTGTTCTTTAATTATGATTAAAATTTTTGTTAAATTAAATTATATAGTAGTGTTATATTTACTAAATCAAAATATAAACTTAATTTTAAAATATCCGTATTAAATCTTTAAAGCAAAGTAGAAATAGGTTAATAAAATCTCTAGATAAAATTTGACCTAATCTTCGTGTTCTGGATACTGAAAAAGAATACAGTGATTTGTCAAGGTATGCAGATTCTAATCCTATTTTAAATTTTTTTTGCTTGGGGTTAAAAATATTTAATTTATTTTCAACAAAAAATCCAAACAGTACTTTTTTGTTTTTGCTAAATTTTTCTTCTTTTAACCTAATTTCAACAAAAAATAGGAAAAATTCTTTTGGCCAGAATGGTATTTTACCTAAGTTATTTTACCTTTTTGAATATTTTTACCCTTTTAACTTTAATTCCTTTTAATTAAAAAAGGAAAAAAGATCAATGTATTTTAAAATTAAAAAAAAAGATATTATAATTTTTTAAATTTCTGGCCAAATTCTGGTCAAATTTTCTGGCCATTTAGAATTATCCAAAAAAATATACAACCTTGATTTGTTGAAATTGACATTCATTATTGTTGTCAATAAAAATATTTTTTGTACTGCATTTAATGGCAATAAATGTCTCATCTTTTATATGGTACTTTTGTTATTGTGAATTTATTTGTTGATTTTGTGAGTTTATTTGTTGAAATTGACATTGATCAATAAATGAAGAAACATATCTTTTTTACAATTTTTTTTTGCAAATTCCCCCTTATTATTCTTTTAGTCCCAATTTATGTGACACATTTCAAATTTTGAGATTCAAATAAGTCTATTTTTTATTGCAAATTTTTCATATATCTTGTAAATATGAATTATGAATTGTCAAGCATGAGTAGCTAAATCCACAACTAGGGTTGTGGGAACCATGAGCAATTAACAATGTATGACTAATAAATAAGTAATTCTAGCATAGTGTTTATGCATGTATTGTTAATCCTTTCGTTTAAAATGCCTTCTAGCGGTGCACACAGTTAGAACTCGCCTCATTCCTACTTGCCGGACAAAGGACATAATGAATGAGAAAAGAATTGAACAACGGAGGTTTAGACGAGTTTAGCTGCTATCTAATAGCCTGACCCTAATTATGCGAAGGTTAATTCGGGGGTAAAAGGTAAGGGTTAGTAAAGTACACACCCGTAGACGAACCAAGTTGCGTGGTGAAATTACCTACTTGGAGGACCAATCACTTAGGGATACCTAACTTATCAACCTTGCATATTAACAGTAGGATAGAGTTACTATTATTAGGAATACTGCGTTAAGAGCTTGTGGGGAACACTTATGCCCTAGTTTTCATCTCATAGTGATATCTCAAACTGTAAATCCTGCTTACTTGTTACTTAGTGATACAAATCAACAAACTGCTATTTTATTTACAAATCCCCCCTTTTGTTACTTTTCTTGAAAATAATATGACTAAACGTAGATAACTGTAAGTTAGCCTAAGTCTGAACCATATAACTCGTGGGATCGACCCTAACCTGAAAGTTAGATTCTTTATTTTACAATGACAGCTTATACTTTTTTTGGGAGGTGTAATTTGGGCGTATCAAGGGGTACAATCCTAAATTAAGCTTTTGTGAAATGTCCTTTTCTCTTGAATTTCGTGTCATCTCCAAATACCAACGCCTTTAAATGGAATAGTAGCTTGCAAAACTCCTTCTTCTACTAGAATAAACTATTAAACTTCTAATCCCAAGGGGCAATGATTTGCCAAACGGTGTATACCTCTTTCAAATTTAAACATATAAGTATGATCGTCCCTTTAGGCCGCGGGCCGTTTGGACTCAAGATGGTCTTTCTAATGGGTCCTACACGCCTTGACTATTGTGTCATCTTAGTTCAATGTGCTAAATTTAGGGATTTAGTTTTGCTCTACGCTAGTTAACTAAGAGTGGTTTTTGAGAGTCCGGGACCCAAACGGGCAACTTAGGTTGGAACTACAACAACCATTGGATGCATGACGAAACAAATAATTTGTTGGTGATGGAAGTATGCCATAAATGCAAAAATGACAGTTAATAAAATAATTTAAAAAAAAAGGCAAAACAATTCAACATTTATTAACAAATAGTCATAAAGAGTCAAGTCATTATGGTTGGAACCTAAGTAAATCCCAGCACAGTCGTCATTCTCTTTTCAATGTTTAGCAAAGAGAAATATAAGACTTATTTTTATAAAGAATCGATTAACTCTTTTAAGAAAATTGATTTTCAAGAGAGTCTCCACTTAAATTTGTTTAAAAATGAAGAAAACTTATAATTTTCAAAAAACATAAACAGACAAAATCATTTAAAACTACCAAAGGGGGGGGGTTGATGTCACGACCCAACCCACCGGGCCATGCGGGCACCTACGTACTACCACCTAAGTAGGAGAACCCTCAATCCCAATAATTTAAAACATGCAAAAAATTAAATAAACGGAAATAAAATATACTAACGGAATTTTATAAATAAGAACTTTTAACACAACTGATTAAGACTTGTAAAGTCATTAACACCCCCAAGGATCTAGTCTAAACATGTACAAGAGCTACTAAGAGTACAAACTAGACATAATAAATAAAAGACACAGCTCCCACCACGCGGAAGGAAAAGTAGAAGCTGCTAGAGAATTCATCATCTTCACCTAAGGAAACATCACCAACCTGCATCCAGACTATGTCAAAAAGACATAGCAAGAGTAGTATCAATACAAACCACACATACTGGTAGACATCATCAGTCAACCCGACGCCCACCACATAACATAAGATAACAACTAGTAAGATCATGCAATAAAACCCCTCACTTCTCCACCTTTACCCTCTCTCGAAAACCAATGAATCACGCTAGTACTCTAACTACTAACCATCTTTCCGGTCAACCTACTTAATAGGTTCTCGATCATAGCCTAACCATTCTAACACATAGAAAAGTCTCCAATTACAAATACAAGTGTTCTAACTAACCGCTCACGTCAAACCCTTACTTCTTCTTAATATCACCCAGTCATGGCCACATAGTACATTACATCATGCTTTCTAACCCCTAACCACAAATCCTTTTCTCCAAAGTGAAATCCACCTAAGCCCTTACAACATGTACACTATCCCCACTCCTTGCCATTACAACACACGACACCCCTACTCGGACATTAATAATCCTTTGAAACGTCGACTCCCCACCTCCGTATCACCTCCCCATTGGGTGTGCCCTTCCGATTCACTTATTATCAAGATACATACCAAGTCTACTCAACATAGAAGAACAATCAAACATACAACCTCATAACCATAAAACAACTCCGGGAAATACAACATCAATTATCATTACGAACCATGTTCAATTTCACCTCCCCTAGATATACAATTATATCACATCATTGGTCCTCTCATGGAACCCAAACCCAAACTGTTAGCATACCGGAACATGGTACTCGATCCAAATATTATGCCGAAACATGGCAACCGATCCCATCATTATGCCGGAACGTGGCAACCGATCTAAGTTAGTGTGTCGGAACGCAACACCCGATCCACAATCACAATCACAATGTATATCTTCACAAATCATACAACAAGAGTGATTCACATCATATAGTTTTTTGTTCATACTCATTACATTAAGGGTGATCAACAAGCATTGTTTACATACATGCATGTATTATAATGAACAAGAACAAACATACCTCACACAAACATAGAATCACAACAATCCCAATGAACTATTCATCGACGTATATCATGTAAGCATTAATTCGACTATACCTAGCCCTAGTTCATCATCTAAGGCTTCTTCCTAGGATTTAATCATATTTCGTTCGGTGCATGAAGGCCTACGTATGAATCCTATCACTGATTTACATATATTACGCAATGAGCACACATTTATAACTACTCAATTCATAAAACCTAGCCTACCTGGGAGCCAATCAACTGCACAGAGTTATTGACTTTGATTCCTGTTTTCCTGGCTTTGTGACGGTGATCTTTGCCGAAAATCCGCAACCCGTCGATCTCCTTATGCTAGAAGCCTCCTTCTCCTTCTTTCCCCAGCTTAGAGAAGCTTTCTAAGGGTTTCTAGGATGTTTTATGACTAATTTAGGTATTTTAAGAAGAAGGAGAAAATAAGATTTTGCGTTATTTACATTCTGTCTCGCCTATCCCGCTCTGGAGCCAACTTGACCCGTCGTGGCGCCGCTGCCCTAGCAGCATCTGTCCCGCTCTGGCAGGACAATGGCCCAACATTTTCTTGGGTTTTGTTTCTCTTAAATAATGACGGTTCGGGTCGTTACAGTTCAGGGTTTTAATTTACACTTCAAGAAGGTGTTAGGCACTTGAAATGTCCGTTGACCTACGACTTGACTAAATATTTGACTAACTGTTAAAAAATTAATTAAGTAGAGAAAAACTTATTTTTTACTTAAAAGAAAATAAACTATGCTTAAATACTTCAATTAAACATAAAAAAGGCTAACTTTGAGAATTTGTTTTAATTAAATCAAATCAAACAAAACAAGGTTAGAGTTAATACAATAAGAAAATAAGTAAGAAAAGGGAAAAAATGTTGAATTTGGATATCTTTTCCAAAATTCTACATCTAATTGGGCTTTATGCCCGAAACTTGTGCTATATCTAAAAATAGACCCTGTTGAAAATTCAAATGGGGTTCAGCCCATTTAAATCTTCTTCCACCTGCCACTTTAATTATTTTAGGCTGCTGCCCAAAAGATTTGGGCTTCTGGCCCATTTTCTCTCCCAAACAATTGTGTATGCACCAAGTGTATATTACTGTATATGAGTCGTATCTTTTGACCTATCTTCCTGTATATCGGGTTGTATACCAAATGTATAGAACCTAATCAGCTTCCTAACACATGTATTTCCTTATTTGCACCTGTATATAAGTAGTTTGAGTTGTATATCAGTGTATATTATTGTATACATTATGTATACAACCCATTTTTAGACTTGTAATTAATTTCCAGGCCATATTTCCCGTGTTCAACATGTTCATCAGCGTCGCAATTTGCTATGCGGCTGACTCGAGAGGAATAAAATGAATTTGGGCCTTTATGGCCCATTTTGAAATACAATGGAGAATGGATTTGAGTCTAATTTGAACTCTAGGTTGATTTCATGCATAGAACAATAATAAGGAAATGTTAGTATCCAATTACATCATTATCAATCTTACCAACACAATTTAATGCATTAGCACATGGATTACGACTTATATGACCAACAAATAATTTAATTAATATGACAAATGAAGCAGTACGAGGAAAAACACAAAATATAATTAAGATCATTTAAGCTTTAACTTAAAAAATAGACAAGTAACATCTAGTTGATACAATCTCAAAGAGGCATGGATGGTCCTAAGATAAGTCACTACAAATTGAACATCAACAAATCAAAATCATTTTAACGAGGGAAATTTATATCAAACCAATCATATAAAAAAGAAATTGAACTCCACGATGTCAACTTATTGTTTTTCATGATTTAAATGAAATAGGGGGAGGTAACTTATAACAACTGATAAGGGAAAAAAAGATCTAAAATTTGGAACACCTTACTAAGTCGAGAATATATGAATCACGTATGACTACATGATGAAATCACTTTAGCATACCTAATCTTACATCAATAAACACATATGACTAAGGTAATCAAGATGAAGACTGAAGATCGACATATTCACAGGTTCTATAGAAGGAATGCAAAATACTAGGGAGAAGCTCAAGATGCACAAAACTAAGGCAATACAAAATTCATATAAGAAAACTAAGGACTCTTTAAAGCTTAACATATAAACAAGGAAAGATCTGCTAAGGAAACATTTTGAATTATCAATTATTGTGACTAATAGTACTTTTTACGTAGTTTACAAATATTTAAATTTCATTTTAAAAAATTGAAGCATGCGCAAATTCCCGATCAAAGTTAAACTGTTTGGCTCTCGAAAAACGAAAAGTATCGCATAAATTGAGACAGAGGGAGTAACTTTTATGTAATTTTTATTAAAGATATTTATGATTTCATTTCATTAATTTTTTTAAAAAAATTAAAAGTAAAATTAAATCAATTATATAAAAAAGAAATCAGAAAGTATAATTATTAAGTAATGATAATAATGAAGAGACTAGAGAAAGAGATATCTTTGTTCTTTAATTATGATTATAAAGCTTGTTAAATTAAATTATATAGTAGTATTATATTTAAAATTCAAAATATAAAATTAATTTTAAAAGAACCATATTAAATTTTTAAAGCTAAGTAGAAATAGCTTAATAAAATATGTAGATAAAATTTGACCTAATCTTCGTGTTTTGGATACTGAAAAAGAATGCAGTGATTTGTCAAGGTATGTAGATTCTAATCCTATTTTTAAAATTTTTTGCTTGGGGTTTAAAAAGATTTAATTTATTTTCAAAAAAAAAAACCAAACATTACTTCTTTATTTTTGCTAAATTTTTCTACTTTTACCCTAATTTTTTTAAAAAATAATAGGAAAAATCCTTTTGGCCAGAATGGTATTTTACCAATGTTATTTTACCTTTTTTACCCTTTTAACTTTAATGCCTTTTAATTAAAAAAAGGAAAACAGATCAGTTTATTTTAAAATAAAAAAAGATATTACAAATATTTTAAATTTCTGGCCAAATTCTAGTCAAATTTTCTGGCCCTTTAGCATTACTCAAAAAATATAAAACCTTGATTTGTTGAAAGTGACATTCATTTATTGTTGTCAATAAAACATTTTTTGTACTGCATTTAAGGGTGCTTTTTAGCATAGACTAGTGGATCCACTTAGTAGTCATGTTCTATACCCTCGGCAAGGTATAGGACGACCCTGGCAGCATGAGGAAAAATGTTGTATCATCACAATAGCTCTGATGGTTGTCAGTTAGAGAAACTCCCACAGAAGTATTTTTTATTCTTATATACACATAAGTATTTTGTATTTTTATATACATTCCAGAGTTTATATTGTATCTTTGCATACATTCAAAGTTACTATGGTATTTCTAAATACACAGAGTTGTTATTCATGTTTTAAAAGATTTTCTTTATATTGCATTTACATTATTGCTTTATATGGAAATGAGTTCAGTTGAGTTGAGACCAGGTTTGTTCTTTCAGTTCCTTTCAAGCTTATGTCTTATTTTAGTATTCCCCTCTCATGCTCGTACATTCAATGCACTGATGACATTTGGCCTGCATCTTTTAATGATGCAGATACAGGTAGCCAGGATCAACATCCAACGCATCGTTGATTCTAGTTGAGCTTTAGAGTTTGTTGGTGATTCTCATTGCTTCCGGAGGATCCCAATTTATTGCTTTCAGTATGTTTAGTTCATTAGGTTGTCGTGGGTTTTGTCTCGATGTCCATCTCAGTTTTAGAGGCTTCATAGATAGACAGTCAGATGTTAGTTCTTTAGTCTTTTCATTTTCATTCTATTATGTTGAGACTTGAGTTGCCACTTTGGCCAATGAATGTTATTTTAATACATTCTCATTTATCTTTGAGACAATTTCTTGTGTTTAAGTCTTCCACTGAGTAGTAAGCCAGGACAAGGGTTCGCTTAGGGCCAACAATGGTTCTCGAGTGCCAATCCCGCCCAGGGTGTAGGCTCGGAGCGTGACAAACTTGGTATCAGAGCAAAGAGTTCAAGAGTCCTAAGGAGTCTATGAACCCGTGTTAGTAGAGTCCTACTTATCGGTTTGAAACCCGCGACATCTATAATTAGGAGGCTGCGACACTTAGGAATGTTCTCACTTCTTTCATACTCATTTCGTGCGATATAGTTAATCTATATAAATTTTTCTTTCTAACTAGTGCTTGCGCGTGTCTTTCAGATCATGCCTCCACGAAAAGTTGTCAGAGGTCGTCCGTCCAGAGGAAATGTGGAACCACAGGAACAAGGGGTACCTAATGCACCAGAAGTGCAACCCCAAGGAGAGGTCACCAATGCCAAATTCCGTGAAACTATCTGGATGTTGAGCCAAGTTGTGACCAACCAACCTAGGAAACAAAGAGGGAATCGGCTAGAAGTGGCTGACACTTCAAGGATTAGTGAGTTCTTAAGGATGAATCCCCCAAGCTTCACAGGTTCAAGTGTTACTGAGGATCTAGAAAATTTTGTTGAAGAGATTTAGAAGGTTTTTGAGATCATGCATGTTGCTGATGCTGAGATGGTGGAACTAGCTGCATACCAAATGAAGGGTGTCACTAGGATCTGGTTTGATTAATGGAAGAAGAACCGAGCTGAGGGTGCACCACTTGTGAGTTCGGCTTGTTTTGAGGATGCCTTCTTGGGGCATTTCTTCCCCCGAGAACTGAGAGAAGCAACGGTACGAGAGTTCCTTACTCTTAAGCAGGATTCTTTGAGCATTCATGAGTACGGTCTGAAGTTCACACAACTTTCCCGGTACGCTTCGGAGATGGTTACTGACATGAGGAGCAGGATGAGTTTATTCGTTGCTGGGTTGTCTCACCTGTTAAGCAAGAAAGGCAAGGCAGTTATGCTGATAAGGTATATGGACATAGCAAGGCTAATGATCCATGTACAACAAGTTGAGGATGAAACGCTGAGAGATAGAGAAGAGTTTAAGAATAAGAGGGCTAAGACATCAGGGAATGAGTCCGGGAAGCAAAAGAATAATGTGAACCTGTCTTCCTTCCAACAGAAACAAAAGGGACCTGCTCCATCATCTGCTAGTGCACCTGCACCAAAGAACAAAAGTGAGTACAATAGTCAGAATTTCAAAACTAAACCTGCCTATTCTCAGGGTAGTATGGCAGAAAGGGGTAATCAGCCTCCTGCATGTACTAAGTATGGTAGGAACCACTTAGGGATGTGTCATGATCGCTCCACTGGTTGCTGCAAGTGTGGCCAAAATGGTCATTTTATGCGAGAGTGTCCAAAGAACAAGCAGGGAAAGGGTAATGAGGGCAATAGAGCCCAGTCTTCTTCAGTTGCTCCACCAGACAGAGTTGCATCTAGAGGAGCTACTTAAGGGGTAGGTGGAGGAGGAAACCGTCTTTATGCTATCACTAGTAGGCAAAAGCAAAAGGATTTTCTAGATGTTGTCACTGGTATGATCCAAGTCTTTAACTTTGATGTTTATGCTTTGCTAGATCCTGGAGTGAGTTTATCCTTTGTAACTTCGTATAGTGAGCCCTTCAGTGTTTCTACACCTGTTAGGGAGTCTATTCTAGCAGAGAGAGTCTATCATGATTGTACCATTTCCGTCAATCAGAAAAGCACCATGGTTGATTTAGTTGAGTTAGACATGGTAGATTTTGATGTTATTCTTGGTATGGACTGGCTTCATGCCTGTTATGCCTCAGTTGATTGTAGAACTCGATTTGTCAAGTTCCAGTTTCCAATGAGCCAGTCATTGAGTGGAAAAGTAGTTCAGCAGTGCCTAAGGGTCTTTTTATTTCGTACCTTAAGGCAAGGAAGCAAGTTTCCAAGGGGTGTGTCTATCACTTAGTCTGAGTTAATGACTCTAGTGTTGAGATACCTCCAATTCAGTCAGTTTCAGTAGTAAAAGAGTTTCCAGAAGTCTTTCCATATGATCTTCCCAGAGTCCCTCCTAAGAGAGAAATAGACTTCGGTATAGATATTCTTCCCGACACTCGTCCTATATCTATTCCTCCATATAGAATGGCACGAACAGAGTTAAAAGAGTTGAAGGAGAAGTTGAAAGATCTCCTAGATAAAGGTTTTATTCGACCAAGTGTCTCACCTTGGGGCGCTCCGGTCTTATTTGTGAGAAAGAAAAATGGTTCCCTTAGGATTTGTATAGAATACCGTCAATTGAACAAGGTTACCATCAATAGTAAGTATCCTCTTCCGAGAATATATGATCTTTTCGATCAACTTCAGGGTGCCACTTGTTTCTCTAAGATAGACCTCAAATCTGGCTACCATCAATTAAGAGTTAGGGAATGTGATATTCCAAAGGCAACTTTCAGGACCCGTTATGGTCATTATGAGTTTCTGGTCATGTCGTTCAGTTTAACCAATGCCCTTATTTAGATATATTTGTTATCGTGTTTATTAATGACATACTAATTTATTCGAGGAATGAGGAAGATCATGCTAGCCATCTTAGAATAGTTCTCCAAACTCTAAAGGATAGAGAGTTGTATGCCAAGTTCTCTAAGTGTGAGTTTTGGCTTAAGTCTTTGGCATTCTTAGGCCACATTGTTTCCGGTGAGGGAATTAAAGTTGATACCCAGAAAATAGAGGCAGTGAAGAATTGTCCTAGACCCACATCTCCAACCGATATTACGAGTTTCTTGGGTTTGGCTGGTTATTATAGAAGGTTCATAGAGGGGTTCTCATCTATTTCATCCCATTTGACCAAGTTAACTCAGAAAACAATAAAGTTTCAATGGTCTGAAGCTTGTGAGAAGAGCTTTCAAAGAGGTTGACTACTGCCCCAGTATTGACAATACCAAAGGGTACACAATGCTTTGTTGTATATTGTGTTGAGTTCAGAGTTGGTTTGGGTTGTGTGTTAATGCAGAATGACAAGGTTATAACTTATGCCTCCAGACAGTTGAAAGTTCATGAGAAGAACTACCCAACCTATGATCTAGAGTTGGCTACCGTAATATTTGCTTTGAAAATATGGCGTCACTACCTTTATGGTGTTCATGTAGATGTATTCACTGATCACAAGAGTCTTCAATAGGTGTTTAGTCAGAAAGAACTTACTCTCAGACAGAGGAGGTGGTTGGAATTACTCAAGGATTATGACACGAGTATTCTCTATCACCCAGGTAAGGCTAATGTTGTTGTTGATGCCTTGAGTAGATTATCTATGGGTACTACTGCCCATGTTGAGTAAAAGAAGAAAGAATTAGTAAAAGATGTGCATAGGCTTGCACGATTGGGAGTTCGCCTAATGGATTCCACAGAAGGATGAGTAGTGGTGATGAATGAGGCTGAATCATCATTAGTGTCAGAAGTGAAAGAGAAACAACGACAAGCTCTTATTTTGCTTGAATTGAAGTCAAATGTTCATAAGCAAAAGGTAATGGCTTTTGAACAAGGTGGAGATGGTGTGTTAAGGTATCAAGGTAGGTTGTGTGTACCATGGGTAGATGAACTCCAAAAGTGGATCATGGAGGAAGCTCATAGCTCCAGATTTCTATCCATCCGTTTCCACAAAGATGTATCGTGATTTGAGAGAATTTTATTGGTGGAGTAGTATGAAGAAGGGCATTGCAGAGTTTATTGCTAAGTGTCCGAATTGTCAACAAGTTAAAGTAAAGCACCAAAGGCCAAGTGGTATGGCTCAGAATATAGAACTTCCGGAATGGAAGTGGGAGGTGATCAATATGAATTTCATTACTGGGTTTCCACTTTCTCGCACGCAACATGATTCTATTTGGATGATTGTTGATAGGATGAAAAAATATGCCCACTTTTTGCCGGTAAAGACTACTCATTCAGCAAAAAACTATGCCAAGTGGTATCTTCAAGTGGTAGTTAGACTTCATGGGGTGCCAATTTCGATTATATGAGATAGAGGTGCACAATTTACTACATAGTTCTGGAAATCTTTTCAGAAAGGCTTGGGTTCAAATGTAAACTTGAGCACTGCTTTTCATCCTCAGACAGATGGTCAAGCAGAGAGCATTATTCAGACCCTAAAAGATATGTTGAGGGCCTGTGTGATTGATTTCAAAATAAATTGGGATGATCACCTACCTCTCATTGAGTTTGCTTACAACAATAGTTACCACTCTAGTATTCAGATGGCTCCTTATGAAGCTCTTTATGGGTAAAGATGCAGATCTTCTATTGGATGGCTTGAAGGTGGTGAAGTTTGGTTGATAGGACCAAACTTAGTTCATCAAGCTATGGAGAAGGTGAAAGTTATTCAAGAGAGATTGAAAACAACGTAGAGTCGTCAGAAATCATATACAAATGTTAAGAGAAGAGACTTAGAGTTTGAAGTAGATGATTGGGTTTACTTGAAAGTTTCACCCATGAAGGGTGTTATGAGATTTGGTAATAAGGGGAAGCTTAGTCCCCAGTATATTGCCCCTTACAAAATATCCAAGAGGATTGGCAATGTAGCTTATGAGTTAGAGCTATCACAAGAGTTAGGAGCAGTTCATCCAGTGTTCCACATCTCCATGTTGAAAAAGTATATGGACAATCCTTCATTGATCATACCAACTGAAGATATTGGGATCAATGATAGCTTATCTTATGAGGAGATTCCTGTTCAGATTCTAGATCGCCAAGTTCGCAAGTTGAGAATAAAAGAGGTAACATCAGTCAAAGTTCTATGGAGAAATCAGTTTGTTGAGGTAGCTACTTGGGAAGCTGAGGAGGATATGAAGAAGAGATACCCACATCTCTTCGAATCTGGAGAAGTTCCAAATTAAGGTACTAATCCTTTTCTTGATATTTATTTATAAGTTGGCATGCTGTATTTGAATTTTTTCTTGTTGGGTGTTTGAACTGAATGTTAGATGTTACGCCCTTAGCCTGCTAAGATTGATCTCATTCGAGGATGAATGTTTCCAAGGGGGAGATATTGTAACACCTCGCAACTAGAAAGAGCTAGAATTTGAAAGAGTCATTTTTGGAAAGAATGAAACATCTGGAAATTTGACAACATTAAGTTAAGTATGAGTTTTAGGTCAACTTCAAATGACCATAACTCATAGATCAGGATGAGTTAGGTGTTCTACAAGATACCGTAGGAGATATCCTTGAATTATCTTTCCAATGCCTCTGAGTTTGCTCAGTTTCGAGTTCGTATGAGGGAGATATACCTATTTGAAGTTGGGTTGTCTAGATAAGGAAAGTCAAAACTGGATTTTGGAGGAGTATTTTGGTCTTTTCACTACCCAATTAATTAAATTGTTTTTGGTAATTAAGTTGGGGTCTCAACTGATGGGATTCAGTTTACGCTATTGAAAATTAGTTAGGGTTTTGAGAGAAGAGAAAACAAGAGGAGAAAAGAGAAGGAGATGCAAGGAAATCGCCAAGTCTTGAAGAATTTCTTGTGAATTTCATCAAGGGGTGATCCCTACGAGGTATGTGAGATCACATAGCGTTGGGTTAGTTCACCCACGTGCCAACCATGATTTATTTCAGCAAATTTATAATCTTGAAGGTTTAGAAATTGAGTTCTTGATGGAATTGTTTGAAGTTTCTATTGGGTTCTTGATTGTTGGAGTTGTTGAGGAGCTCTTGATTTAGATTCATGAAATTAGATGTCGTTTTGAGTAGAATCTTGCATATTTTGATTATGTAGTAGAATCTAAGTGTTTGGGGAAAGAACCAAGTGAATCTAGAGGGTTTAGAGTTGAAAAACGAGCAAGAAAAATTGGGGATTTTCTAGGTAGGTGCATAAGGCATCGCGCCACTCAGTGTGCCCCACTTCAGTATCTGAAGTTTGGGCTTTGGGGTGTCGTGCCACTCAGAGCACCCCAACTTCAGCTCTGAAGTCTAGCCTATGGCACCCCGCTCCGCTCAGAGTGCCAGGGACGCCATGTCTTCTATCTTTTCCCACTTCTTTTCGTACTAGTTCCCTTGAAATGTACATATGTTTCCTAGTCGATTTCTACACTCTAAGGTACGTCTAAACAACATGAAATCATCAATAACATGAGATCATGAGCCTTGAATCTATAATTCAATTCAAGGAAAGTTAAGAGTCAAGTCAAGAAAAGTTCATAGAGTTTTCCAAAAGTCTTTACAAACGTTTTAACTTTGTTTTAAGACTTGAGATTTGAGTTGAGTAAAGAGTAGAGATTGAAGTTCATTTCTTCAAAAGAGTATATAGGGACTATGTTTTCCCAAAGAGTAAAATGTTTTCACATTTAAACAAGAAATGAGACTCTTTGAGCTAGTTTTCAGTAAAGAGTAAATGCTTTCACAATAAAGAAAGAGAGGAAACTTTGATTTCCAAGAGGAGCCTTTGAGCTATGTTTTGAGAAATTATCTCAAACTATAGAAAGAAGTTATGTTTTTAAACATAAGAGTTAGTATTATATTTTGGGAGTACTATTGAGCACCGATATGGGGGAGAGTTCAGATAACTCCCAGCTCCCATAAACCATGTAGCCACCATGGTAGAAAGGGGTCATACTTTTTAGCATAGACTAGTGGATCCACTTGGTAGTCAGGTGTAACATCCGACAATTTAAAATGAATATGAAAAAGCTTGAAATTGGAAGTAGTCATTTTTGGAAAAAAATTCAGAATCTGGAAATTCGGCCAAGTGTGGAAATCAGTGAGTTTTTGGCCAACTTTGAGCAGTCATAACTCCTAGCTCAGGATGATCCAGGAGTAGTTCCAGTTATGTTTGGAAAGCCCTTGGAACGATCTTTCCAACGCCACCGAGTTTGCTCGATTCCGAGTTCGTATGAGCGAGTTATTCCCTTTGAAAGTTGGGCAGTTGGCAGGGAGTCCGTCCGGAAATTTAAGGGCATTTTGGTCTTTTCACAAATCATTTCTTTTGAGGTTATACTGTTGTGTTAGGCTGATTGTGGATCATTTTTGTTCCATTTTAAAAGAGTAAGAGTTAGGGTTCTTGAGTGAAGAAGAGAAGAAGAGAGAAAGAAGAGAAGAAGAAGAAGAAGTGGGAGATAGGGTTGTGGATGCAAGACGTTTTCTTCATCAAATTTCTTGGGGAATCTTAGTAAAGGTATGGGAGTTCTTTATCTAGGGCAAACTATCACCCTAGAGCCAATTTCAAATGGTTTTCAACTTTTCCAAAGTTTGTGAAAAAGCCTAATTTCTACTCAAACTCATGGGTTCTTGCATGAAACGATTTCAAATGATAAGTTATGATATTATTGATGTTTATTTGATGTTTTAAGATGAAAAACTCCATGAATCCTTGTATTCTACAAAACCCCAAAATGTGTTTATGAAGTGGGTCTATTTCTATAAATTCAAAGTTGATGGAATTATGTGTAAAGTGAATTGTATTGATATCTCTTGTGTTGTTTAATGCTTATTCATGATTAATTGTTGATAATGGGTGAATTAAGGGTGGTAAGCCTTATGAGTGAAGTATTGGTGATTGCTTGGATTTTTGGTGATTTTGGCTATGGCTTTGAATTATGGTAAGAAAGCTTGAACTCTCTTTATTGAATTAATTGTTGTTGGTAGGTTGAATCCACCTTTGGTGGAAGTGTTATATCTTGTTCTTGTGTGGTATTATTGTGAATTGTAGCCATGAAGGCATTGGGGAAGTTGTTGCATAATGTTGGAATATTGTATTATTGTGAATTGAGGCCATGAAGGGAATTATATGAGTGTTATTGTATTGTTATATTATTATATATGAATGAGGCTATATGTAAAGTCCTATATGAAGCTATATGTAAAGTTTTATGTGAAGCTATATGTGAAGGTATGATGTGAATGAGTTTTATGTGAAGCTATATGTGAAGGTATGATGTGAATGAGTTTTATATGAAGCTATATGTGAAGGTCTGATGTGAATGAGTTTTATGTGATCTTGTGATGATCCTATGTAAAGTGGATAGCATTGTGAGTTAAAGTATGATTTCTCATGATGTATATATGAAATGATGTTGGATTATGAAGTATCCTTAAATGAAAATGTTGTGACTTGGTTGGTAGACTAAAGTGTCCCTCCTTGTTACTTAAAGTCTTGAATGCATGAATGTGTGAAATGAGCAGAACTAAGAAATGGTGCCCTTTCTATAAATGCTAAAAGAGGAATTCTAGGCCAAGACTTGAATCGGCAAAACTAAGAAATGGTGCCCTTTCATAAGTCTAGCTTTCCTAAGTAAATGTAAAACCATGAAATCGGTAGACCTAATGGTGGTAGCCCTTCTCATGTGTGAAATGATGAACCTTGGACCGGCAGGCTTAAGGCACCCTTAATGAAAAATCGGTAGGCCTAAGGCACCCTTCCAGGGGGATTTAATGAGCTATCCTTATGAACCTTGATTGGCCATGACTAAGAAATGGGGCCTTTCTTGGGAAGAGGTACTATGAGTTGGTTGAACTAGAAAAGGAACCTTCTCTAAGTACATATGTGATTGAATACTCTATGGGAAACAAGGCTAGCATCGAGTGGATGTGGTTAGGAAGGTGGCCTAGTTGAGTATGAGATTAGGCACAATGAACTTCCTTGGACATCCCCTAAACCATGTGCCTACATGGGTTGCTTACTAGTTCTACCTTTGGCAAGTAGAACAACCTCCACGGAGTAGGATAGACTCCGGATTCCATACCTAGCTAGTATGGTCTATGTCGGTTATACCTATTCCCATCATGTGGGATGCGCACTCTAGTTATTGGATAGGTTCTACAACGTGTAGGTAGTAGTATGGGATGCTATCTACACATGACACGAGTAGGCTTTGAAGATACTAAAGTGAGTTCCCTAAGTCTAACGACTATTATGTGAAAGTCCCCTTATGTGCTTGAATGTCTCCAAAAAAATGGTTTCTTAAAGAATGTTGGTCTATTGATGTTATGTTGTAAAGGAAATGTCCTTATCTAAGGTAATCTTGAGGAACACTTAAGTGTGCTTGAAGAGGTTGTATGGGCGGTCACTTCTTGTCTTACTCAAGTGTGTCTTAAGGTTATATTAGGTAGAGGTCCTATGGTAATGAAATGACATGTGTTCCTTTAAAGTTAAGCATGGGTTGTATATGAATATATGTTGAGTATGTATACGGTTGGCTATGGTTTTATATGTGAACATTGGCTTAGTATGTTATATTGTAATGGTAAATTTCCTTATCTATGGTAACCCTTAGGAACACTTAGGTGTATATGAAGAAATTGTAGGGGCGGTCACTTCATGTTTCACTTAAGTGTGGCTTTGGGTAACTTGAGATAGAGGTCAAGAAATGATGAAAATGCTTACTTGTCAATTATGTTCATGTGTTGTACATTGGTACTAGTTGTGCATGATGGCTTGTGATATGAAGCATGAGAAGTGGTAAGTTCACATTTGGTGGCCTTAGGATGATGCTTTAGTGTGGATGGTGGTATGGGACGCTATCCATACATTGCACAAAGTGTTGTCCAAGGGTTACTTGAGGTGGATGGTTTAAGGTGAAGGAATGGGCTATGTGTGGAGTATGTTCTAAAGTGGTTAATGACTTGTATGTTGGTTATGGTTGGATATTGTAACTCTTATACTTGTATTTTTTTCATGAAGTTTTACCAAATGGCATAAAAGCATGTTTCTCAAATAAACGTCCCCTTTAGCATGTTTTTGCATGGCTTCCATACTTAGTACTTAATTGTGCTAACCCCTTTCTTTCCCTTTTGACTAAAGTGTAGGGATTTAGAGATGGTGACATGTCATGGCTATTTGATAGGTTTCTATGTGTTGAAGATGAAGACTTGGTGAGTCCTCATATATTCGAGGACAATACCCCATATGTTCTTTTATGTCTTTTTAGTATTGTTTAAGTTGTGTATGGGATTGGTCCCGAATTTTGTACTCTAAAGTATTAGATGGTTTTGAGACATCATGTATAAAGTCTAGAAAGTCTTCCGCTTGCTATTGTTTTTTTTTTTAATGAAATGTTTTCTTGGTAAAGAAAGTTTTTAATTCCTTATGGTTTTAGTGTCTATGAGATGAATGAATGCTAAGAGGCTTGTATTAGGCCTCTTCGAGGTCGAGTACGCCGGTTACGACTAGGGGGTGATCCCGGGTCGTGACATCAGGTTCTATACCCTCGGCAAGGTATAGGACGACCCTGGCAACGTGAGGCAAAACGATGTATCATCACAATAGCTCTTAAGTGATGGTTCTTGGTTAGAGAAACTCCCACAGAAGTATTTTGTATTCTTATATACACAAAAGTATTTTGTATTTTATATACATTCCAGAGTTTATATTGTATTTTTGCATACATTCAGAGTTACTATGGTATTTAGTTGTTATTCATGTTTTAAAAGCTTTTCTTTATATTGCATTTACATTATTGCTTTATATTGAAATGAGTTCAGTTGAGTTGAGTTGAGTTGAGACCAGGTTTTTTCTTTTAGTTCCTTTCAAGCTTATGCCTTGTTTTAGTATTCCTCTCGCATGAACGTACATTCAATGTACTGATGTCATTTGGCCTGCATCTTTTAATGATGCAGATACACGCGCATCACTGATTCTAGTTGAGCTTCAGAGTTTGTTGGTGAGCCTCCTTTCTTCCGGAGGATCCCATTTTATTGCTTTCAGTATGTTTAGTTCATTAGGATGTCGTGGGTCTTGTCCCGACATCCATCTTAGTTTTAGGGGCTTCATAGATAGACAATCAGATGCTAGTTCTTTAGTGTTTTCATTTTCATTCTATTATGTTGAGACTTGAGTTGCCACTTTGGCCAGTAAATGTTATTTTAATACATTCTCAGTTATCTTTGAGATTATTTCTTGTGTTTAAGTCTTCCGCTGAGTAGTAAGCTAGGCCAAGGGTTCGGTTGGGGCCAACAATGGTTCTCGAGTGACAGTCCCACCCAGGGTGTAGGCTCGGGGCGTGACAAATGACAATAAATGTCTCATCTTTCATATGGTACTTTTGTTATTGTGAGTTTATTTGTTGATTCTGTGAGTTTATTTGTTGAAAGTGACATTCATCAATAAATGAAGAAACATACCTTTTTTACAATTTTTTTTTGGCAAATTCCCCTTATTATTCTTTTCATCCCAATTTAGATGACACATTTCAAATTTTGAGATTTAAATAAGTATTTTTTATTACAAAATTTTCATATATCTTGTAAATATGAATTATGAATTCTCAAGTTTGAGTAGCTAAATCCACAACTAGGGTTGTGGGAAGTAATGAATGAGAAAAGGATTGAACAACGAATATTTAGACCAGTTTAGCCGTTATCTAATAGCCTGACCCTAATCATGCGAAGGCTTATTCGGGGGTTAAAGGTATGGGTTAGTAAAATACACACCCGTAGATGAACCAAGTTGCGTGGTGAAATTCCCTATTTGGAGGACCAATCACTTCAGGATACCTACCTTATAAACCTTGATATTAACACTAGGATAGAGTTACTATTATTAGGAATACTTTGTTAAGAGCTTGTGGGGAACACTTATGCCCTAGTTTTCATCTCATATTGATATCTCAAACTACAAATCCTGCTTACTTGTTACTTAGTGATACAAATCAACAAACTACTATTTTATTTACAAATCCCCCCTTTTGTTACTTTTCTTGGAAATAATTTGACTAAACGTAGATAATTGTAAGTTAGCCTAAGTCTGAACTATATTACTCGTGGGATCGACCCTAACCTGAAAGTTAGATTATTTATTTGACAACGACCGCTTATACTTTATTTGGGAGGTGTAATTTGGGGGTATCAAGGGGTACAATCCTAAATTAAGCTTTCGTGAAAAGTCATTTTTTCGTGAACTTCGTGTCATCTCCAAATGCCAATGCCTTTAAATGGAATAGTAGCTTGTAAAGTTCCTTCTTCGACTAGAATAAACTATTAAACTTCTAATCCCAAGGGGCAATGATTTGTCAAACAGTGTACACCTCCTTCAAATTTAAACATATAAGTATGATCGTCCATTTAGGCCACGGGCCGTTTGGACTCAAGATGGTCTTTCTAATGGGTCCTACATGCCTTGACTATTGGGTCATCTTAGTTCAATGTGCTAAATTTAGGGATTTAGTTTTGCTCTACGCTAGTTAACTAAGAGTGGGTTTTGAGAGTCCGGGATCCAAAAGGACAACTTAAGTTGGAACTACAACAACCATTGGACGCATGACGAACCAATAAATTGTCGGTCATTCTGAAAAAAGTTAAGTATAAAAAAAACGGCTACAGATTCGCAAAACCGTTCTTTAATATACTGTACTTATGTCGTGGTGAAGGAAGTATGCCATAAATGCAAAAATGACAGTTAATATAATAATTTTAAAAAATAAGGCATAAAAAAGGCAAAACAAGTCAACATTTATTAACAAATAGTCAAAAGGAGTCAAGTCATTATGGTTGAAACCTAACTAAATCCCATCAGAGTTGTCATTTTGTTTTCAATGTTTAAAAAAGAGAAATATAAGACTTATCTTTATAAAGAATCGATTAACTATTTTAAGAAAATCAATTTTCAAGAGAGTCTCCACTTCATGTTTTTAAAAAATTAAGAAAACTTATAATTTTCAAAAGACTTAAACAAACAAAATCATTTGAAACTACCAAATGGGGGGGGGGGGAGGGGGTTTAGGGTTTTAATTTACACTTCAAGAAGGTGTTAGGCACTTGAAATGTCCGTTGACCTACGACTTGATTAAATATTTGACTAACTTTTAAAAAATTAATTAAGTAAAGAAAAACTCATTTTTTACTTGAAAGGAAATAAACTATGCTTAAATATTTCAATTAAACATAAAATAAAGGCTAACTTTGGGAATTTATTTAAATTAAATCAAATCAAATAAAACAAGGTCAGAGTTAATACAATTAACAAATAAGTAAGAAAAGAAAAAGAAATGTTGAATTTAGGCATCTTTGCCAAAATTCCACATGTGATTGGGCTTTAGACCTGAAACCTGTCCTATGTCTAAAAGTGGACCCTATTGAAAATTCAAATGGGGTTCAGCCCATTTAAATCTTCTTCCACATGCCACTTTAATTCTTCTGGGCTGCTGCACAAAAGACTTGGGCTTATAGCCCATTTTCGCTCCCAAACAATTGTGTATACACCAAGTGTATATTACTGTATATGAGTCATATTTTGAGCCATCTTCCTGTATATCGGGTTGTATACCAAATGTATAGAACCTAATCAGCTTTCTAACACATGTATTTACTTATTTGGACCTGTATATAAGTATTTTGAGTTGTATATCAGTGTATATTGTTGTATACATTATGTATACTTTTTGGACTTTCCAGGACTTGTAATTAATTTCCAGGCCATATTTGTCGTCTTCAACCTGTTCATCAGCTTCGCAATTTGCTATGGGGATGATTCGAGACAAATAAAATGAATTTGGGCCTTTATGGCCCATTTCGAAATGCAAAGGATAATGAATTTGAATCTAATTTGGATTCCAGACTGATTTCATGCATAGAAAAATAATAAGGAAATGTAGTATCCAATTACATCAGTATCAATCTTACCAACACGATTTAATGCATTAGCACATGGATTGTGACTTATATGACCAACAAATAATTTAATCAATATGACAAATGAAGTAGTACGAGGAAAAACACAAAAGATAATTAAGATCGTTTAAGCTTTAACTTAAAAAATAGACAAGTAACATCTAGTTGATACAATCTCAAAGAGGCATGGATGGTCCTAAGATAAGTCACTACAAATTGAACATCAATAAATCAAATCATTTTAACGAGGGAAACTTATATCAAACCAATCATATAAAAAAAATTGAACTCCACGATGTCAACCTATTGTTTTTCATGATTTAAATGAAATGGGGGGAGGTAACTTATAACAACTGATAAGGGAAAAAAGATCCAAGATTAGGAACACCAGATGACTAAGTCGAAAATATATGAATCACATATGGCAGCATGATGAAATCACTTTAGAACACCTAATCTTACATCAATAAACATGTATGACTAAGGTAATCAAGATGAAGATTGAAGATCGACATATTCGCAGGTTTTATAGAAGGAATGCAAAATACTAGGGAGAAGCTCAAGATGCACACAACTAAGGCAATACAAAATTCATATAAGAAAACTAAAGACTCTTTAAAGCTTAACATATAATCTAGGAAAGATCAGATAAGGACATGATAGCTTTCAAAGCAAAATAAAACAAGACCATTGATTCCCCTCTTTATAACTTAAAAGAACAAACCCAATTCTCTTTGCAAACATGACATCAATAGCTGAAATACAAGAGAAGCACAATCACCATTCAAGTTATGAAAGAACATAAATTAATCTTACCAGATTAGGCTAACATTAATGAGAATTTATAGCAATGAATCAAAACAATCGAGAAAACAACAAAGACCACGAGTAACCAGTGAAGAGACAAAATTACGCAACCCGTGCACTCAAAAATCAAAACCAAATGAGCAGTAATCCATTTCAAGGAAAACGAGGCAGAGACATCCATTTGTATAGATACAAAATCGGGTTAATGGATATAACGACCAACATATATATCAAAGTAACTTCATTGATGCTTGACTCAAACATAACATGCAAAACAATAGGGTAAATCATGATATTTGAAAAAAAAAGAAAGGCAATTTGTTGCATCCAACAAACAGTAAGTAACACAACCTATAACTTTCATACTAACTAGTTGAGATTCTGCATTTTCCTCAATAAAATCAAATTAACCAATAGTAAGGAAGCTCAAATTATTAACTAACGAACTCTGGGATTAAATCATACATTAATAAACACATTTTTTTATCTTCTACATCTAAAGATAAACGCCAACTAAAAAACCAAACGAGTGATTACTAAACAATAACAGTAAACCAAGAAGGAACAAAGACATTCTAGAAAGAATGAAGAAGAATCAACAGGCCACTTCAGTTCATAAAACAGAACATCAAATAAACAAGTTAAGATCACAATAAATTTACATTTTGAGGAGCAGCAAACTGAGATGGACGAATTGAAGACGACGAGCTTCCACCACCACCGGAACTTTGCCGGAATTGCTTGAATGAAAAGCTTTCGAAGTAAAACCTTATAAACAGGGGCGGAGCCACATAGGCTCCAGGGTGTCCAATTCCCTCTTTCAAAAAATTATATTGTATATACACGTAAAGTTTTGACTTTATATTGGTATATATTGAATTTGGATACCCTGAGATAACAAAGTAATGCGTAGTGGAGTTGGCAATAGCTGTCGCAAACCCGCAAGAGTGTTTCATTTTTCTGTAATTATTTTGCCTTCTTGAATTTAATTAAATAAATAAACATGCATAACTTTAACATAAATCTTCAGTAGCTTGGTGGTTTGTTGTCATGATTGGCTTCAAGGACCCAAGTTTGAATGTTAACTCCACTAAATATATTTTTTCCAATTAAAACTGAATTATTTCTTTAAATTTTAATACATTTTCCTTGTGGAATAAGATTTTCTTTCTCTTTAAATAGGAGACTCATTTACCAAATTATATCACAATATTATTAAGAATAGAATCTCAATAATTCTCTCTCTATTTTTTCTTCTATTTCTCTTATTTATAACAAAAATAAACAACTTAATATTTTAGTTTCAAGTTTCAATGGACATGAGGAATTATTATAATAGAGTAAACAAAATCAACTTCTCTAAGTCAACCAAATAAAGAAACAACGATAGATCAATTACAGATGTATTTTAAATCGTAGAGATGTAATTTAAATCGTTGTTTTTTTTAAAAAAAATTCTATTCAAAGTTTGGACACCCTTTATGAAATTCCTGGCTACGCCACTGCTTATAAAGCTCGAACAAAAAAAACTTTGTACTATCTGACCCGATTTCTCTATAAGCTTATCTTTGTCTGTTGTTATTTTTGTTTCTACTGTCCATCAGTTCATGCCCCCCCTCAAACACTGAAGGTAAAATCGAGTTATATAGAGGGGATTTTAGGGTTTGAAAAATTGGGGGAACAGGTAGAGAAATTAGATAAGATTTTGGATTATCATAATTTGAAAATAAAAATCCATTCCAAGGACAACTAATACAGCTGACTCTTGTACCAAAATCCCAAATTCTGCAACGGACAAGCGATGGGAGCCGCTCGATCATGAGGCGAGGAAACTTGAAGATTGAGATGCCAACACTAGGCTCTGACAAGGACGAAGACGAGGTTGTTGATTGTATGAATTGTTGAAGACGCTGGGAAGATGACAAGAGGTGTACTGCATACTGGTTATACGCGTTCCTCGTTGTTTCTTTTCGTGTATTATCATCGTGTATAGCCTTTTGACACTGGTGTTTGGAATCACTATTGTGTTGTGAATTGTTGACGCCGCTTGAATTTTGAACGTTGACTGTTGTTCACGTTGTTTGGTCATTGTGTTAGCGGTAATGTTGCCATTTGAAAAGAGTTGGGTCTTTCTTTGTGAGAAAGGGAAGATGGGTTGGGTCAGGTCGGGTAGCTGGAAAGAGTAGGATTTGGGAATTGCATTGGAAAGTTTGATCAATTGTCGGCTGGAAGAGAATTGTGATTGGGTTGGTTTTGGCCCAAAGTTGTCAATTCTTGGGCTGTAAGTTTGGAATTCAAAATTGGCTAGATGTGTAATAAGGAAATGTCCATGCGAATTAGAGATGTAGCCAAACTGAATTGATTTGGATAAAATTGGCTAAGAAAAATTGACATCAATTAATTAACAAACTTCTTAATCTTAAAAAAAAAGAATAATTAAGTTGATTATAAAAATATACTTAAAATTATAACTATAATTTAAACTAAACTAAATTAATAGAATATTGAACTAAAATGTAAAGTCTTTTTTAGATGATTTCAAATATTTATAAAATATACTTAATTATACACCTAATTATATAAGAAAATATATTTATTATTAAATATTATAAAAATGACTAGAATTACTTTAAAATATTTTGAAAATATTTTCAATTTTATAAGAACTAATTATTTCAAATAGTTTGGGATTGAAGAGGCTCGATGATTAATTAATATTGTGGAGGGCCAAAATTGAGTGTCAACAATGAATGTTAGTTCTTAAGCAAATATTGTGTCGTTTAATGGTTTTTCTATGTTTTTAACATGAAATCAAACGAAATTGGAAATAAAGTAAAAATGGAGCTAAGTGTAGCTGAGAGTCACACGTGATAGGAGCCTTGACGGTCCGTCACCTATTTGACGGACCATCGTCTCTAACGTCGCGTTCAAATAGAAGTTCTTGAAGATAATAGGCCCACCGATAGCCAACTTGACGGACTGTCACATCTGTCATCAAGCCTACTGTCGCTAAAGGTCCCACAAGACCAGCCACTGTTTAGTAACGACGATCAACGTGATGGACCATCAATCGAGGCATCAAAAGTGTATCGGAATGCCAACTTTCATGTTTTAAATTTCGAATTTCCTTTAGCCTATAAATAGTACTTCTTAGAGTTTACTTTTCCATCATTATTTTTAGCGAAGAACGCATTGATCGTGTACACTACTATCGAAGTTATTCAGAGATTAACGTGAATTTTTAAATCAAAATCTTAGTTGATTGTCTTCAATTCTGTAAGTTAATTCTTGTTTAATAAATACAATTACTTGGCTTGTTTTAATTACCATGAGCGGCTAAACACCATAACTAGGGGTTGTGGGATCCATGACAGTTTGACATAAATAAGGGTGATTTTTGGTAGAAACCCCTAGAGATATATATGCATTATTATTAATTCTTCCATCTTAATAGATTTCTAATTGTTGCAAGCATTTTAACATGTCCAACGTTTAACTCGTTTGAATAAAAAGGTATAAAACTAAGGAAAATAACTAAAAATGAGAATTCACTACTCCTAAACCTCGTCTAATGGTTGTTGTTGTAGCTATATTAACCAACTTAGAGTAATTATCAATTTGCTTGAGGTCAACACTTTTAGTCCGAAAGAATAAAAGTGATACTCATTTAATTGAGTTGAGAAATGATTAAATGAAGCATAAGGTTTGTCAAACTTGCATACTTAGCCCTAAAAGATAACATTCAATGGTTGCTCGTAAATAGTCATAAAGTCATGGTAAACCCAACCCTAGTTACCCTCTTAATTAATCTTTCCATCTCAATCAATATTGCTGAGGTTACTTATTATACGTGTCAAAGAAAGATGATCAAATTCCACAAACATTTATTTTTTTGGAAATAACTAACTAATACTTTAATAATCGTATACGACTTAGTTTTCATCTTATTCCCTACGGAATTCAACCCCAACCTTGTTGGATTCTAAATTTGAAAATGATCGCGTTATATTTCTCCACCGGAGGTATAATATAGGTGAATCAAAATTTGGCGCCGTTGTCGGGAAATACGATTTTCAATTAAGTCAAGTGTCTTTTTTCTTAAAATCAATTTTGGTCCTATGGACCTTTTATTTATTCATAACCACAAATCTAGCTATCAATCCATCCAAAACAAAAGGGAAAAAAACAAATGGATACCGGCCAATTAATTGATTGGTCCTAAAATCTACAACTTTGATGGTCTTTAGGAAACCATCTACTTCATCTTTGGCTCTGCCGCTTTAGGATGTTGCCTCCGGGGTATCTAAGTTTTCCTTGTCCTTCTCCACTGAGCTTGCAGCTAAGGGAAGTACTGATTAACTTCCTCTCCATTATTATTCCTTTCTTATATTTGCAGGTGTTGGCATAAGATCCACATATTGGAAGATCAACTGAGTCATGAGCACCAGCTGTGCCTATTGTGGCGATTGCAACACTCAGATCCAAATCATTGGTTACTCTAAAAGTCTCAAACACTCAGGTTAATTGATTTTGTACAGTACACCACCAAATCTTGTAATATGCCTCCATTTCCGTACATGTTATTTCTGCGACTATAATGAGAAGCCTTTCATTTATCTTCTAATCCCTATATGAATGACATCGTTTAATCCTCTATGTGGTTTCTTAGCTGATTCTTGATTGGTCTAGTTCGGATTCTCACTGTAGATACTTAAGCCTTGTCTAAATTAAGAATGTATTTTCCTTTAGTAGGTAAACTTATGAATGTGGCAAGCTGAACCACTCTGTCACGCCCCGAGCCAACACTCCAGACGTGGCTGGCACTCGAGAACCATTGTTGGTCCCAAGGGAACCCTTGGCCTGGCTTACTTACTCAGTGGAATACTCTAAGCATTATTACAATGACCAAATGCACTTACTCAATTGTTTAATCAAATAACTTAGAATGTTTAAAAGTCAAACATTCAACTTGGCCAAAATGGCAACTCAAGTCTTAACATATGAAATAGTAATGTAAAGACAACTAAACTACTAATTGTCTATGAAGCCTCTAAAACAAAGAGAGATGTCGGGACAAGACTCCCGGTCATCCTAACAACTGAAATACTAAAAGCAAAGTAAAAAGGAGTCCTCTGGAAAGCAATGAGGCTCACCAACTGACTCTGAGTGCTCAACTAGATCAACGAGGTACTGGATGTTGATCCTGGTTACCTGTGTCTGCATCATAATAAGATGCAGGCCAACTAGCATTAGTATATTGAATGTACGAGTATGCGAGTCGGAATGCTAAACATAACATAGGCTTGAAATGAATATGAAAGGAACACTTACCTTAGCGTTACTACACTCCTGAATAACTAACTCAATATAAAGTAATAAAACACATGCAATATACAGAAAGCTTTATAAAATAGTAGAAAGCAACTTAGTTCGTTAAAGGTAATGCAATAACAAACTCAACTTTACTCAAATAATAAAGTAATATAGTTTCTGTGGGAGTTTCTCTAACCGATGTCGCGCCCCGTTTTTCGCAAAACGGGTTTTGGTGCACGACCTAACAACTCTTTTGGGTTTTGGGTGAAGAAGAGTCGCCACCTAACGAATTAAGGCGCGTTAGGGCACTTATTTAACCTAACTAAGTCTAGCTAAGGTCAACGAACCAAAGATCAGGGTAAGGGTTCAAGTTACCTCGAGGGGAAGGTGTTAGGCATCCCTCGAGGTCCACAAATGTGGGTCCCGGCCGTGTATCATGCAATATGTGGGGGTTACAAGTAGCATTTAAGGTCACTTCATTATTTGGTTATTTAATTAGCATGATTACTAGGTGATGAATAAATATTAAACAATTAAAATCAATTTATTTATTAATTTAATAAATTAAGCATGCAAAACTAGGTGATAACAACATTAAGCAATTAAGAACACTTTAATTATTTTAATTAATTAGTTAAACATGCAACTAGGTGATAACATAATATTAAACAATTAAGGAAACTTTAGTTATTTTAATTAATTAATTGAGCATGCAAGACTAAGTGATAAATCAACAAATAAATATTAAACAATAAGGAGATAAGCGAGGAGATAGAAATTACACAAATAGATAAGCAAACATTTTTATTTTAATTAAACTACCCCAAATAAATATAATTATTATAAACAAATAAAGGGACAAAGGAAGGTGAGACTCTGAAGGACTTTAGGATCAGCACTCGACTTTATTTTTTTTATATTTTTTTATATAGGCTTCCGTGTAGGGACTGACAAAACCAAGGTTTGTCGCTTTAGCCTGAGTCGATGTCATCATATCCATAGGGCCTAAACTACCCCTACCCCACCACCGCATGCTTTTCGTCTCTAAAAGGTGTCTAGCGTCCCCACGTAAGGTCCAAGAGGCATTGGACTGCTATTAGAGTGAATTTAGACAAAATAAAATATAATAGGCCCACCTAGACACCAAGTCAAACACTTTGGACGAGCATTTAGCACGTAGGGTCTCATATTGGCCTCTAGATTTTAATTTAAACATGCTAGCAAACACACATAAAGTGAAGGGTTTCATGCTTAGGTGTGTGACATACAAAACAATTAATATAACAGTGAAATTACTTAATATGAGGGCAATAGATTACTACAAGGCAAATCTTATTTAACTATTAGACATAATGAAATTAGCTAGAAAAATACGGGCAGAAACATGTTGAAGCAATGACAGGTTTGATTACTAATTCCAGAAGTTTTATTTTTTTTTGCAAAATGAAATTCGGGGCAGCAAGTAGCAGTTACAAAAAATTGACTTAGTAGCCGATTTTAATTATCAAAACAGTATGCAAAATAAGCAATTCAAACTGACATTAACTAGGGTAGCAAATAATTGAAGTTGCAGATCTTATGTAAGCATGCAGAAAAGATTATTAGTTAATTAAGTGATTAGCAGATAGACCACAAAATACAAAAAATATATATATTTATTTATTTATTACAAAAAGCATGTAGCAAATCAAAATGATTTATTAGCATATTTTAGTAGCAAATAGAGCAGAAATTAGTTATCTTAAGCCATATTCAATTCAGGAAAACAGGTTTTATTTTAAACAGAAATTCACTCTTTCATTTATAAATGCTGATTAACATCTTAAACTACTAATTATTTCCTATAGGCATGATTTCTAGATGTGAACATGCTGAAAACAGTTAGATTCATAAATTGTTATTCTAGAGCATGCTGAAAATTATTAGAGATTTATTCTAGTTGGCAGAAAACATGTATAATAATATTTTATTTTAGTTATTTAACATGCAAAAAAAAAAAAAAAAGACTTATAATCCTATGTACATGATTTCTAAGTGATAGAAAGATTGAGAATATTGTAACTCCTCAAGGCATGATATCTACACACTAATGACATTAAAAAAAAAACTTAAATGTATCTCTAAGTACTGATTGTTCAAATAAACATATAGACATGTTTTTCAAATGAAGTAAAAGGTGACAATTGTTCAACCTATTTGATTTCTACGCCAAGTGACATATGAAGAGTAATTAATTAAAAAATTGTTATTTTAGGGAAACGGCTGAGTCAGAAATCAAGGAGCAATCATGCAGTGTTTTAGTATAATTAATAGGATGATCCCACAATTCCAATAATTCAATATAATGACCAACTAGGTATTTAGACTCATAAATAACTTCCAAATTATAATTAGGCAAGATAGAAATGAGTGATTAATGATGACGATAACTTATTATTTATTTTTTTGGACAGATATTGATTTAAAATTATTAGAAGGAACGATCAAAACAAAATCACAGTCCTATAAGCATGGTTTCTAACATAAATATGTTATGATAAAAAAAGTAAACAAGTAGCACGTAAATCCCCTTCCCCCCCCTTTAGGCGATCCCCCAAATATATTTCATATATCGAGAGTTAAGAGTTTATACACAATTATTACAAGACAAAAATAGAAATTAAATAATGTACAAAACATAGATTAAATCAGTTCGTCTATTGTTTCCTTCCCATGGCGACTCTTCAAACTTCAAACTTATAACCTGCTAAACAACAATAGGGCACAGTGCTACATAATACTTACATTATACGGTTATCATGTCTAAACCAAAATAGAACACATAACACATTATAAGCAAAGTCAGGCATATAAGATTCACACAATTATTGGACGCAATAGGCATAATATCACATGTTAGGAGTGAAAGAAGACTGACCCGTATACTTTTGCTTGTTTCAAACATACAACAACAATTGAAATAATGCTAAGAGAGAATTAAACTAATGGAGAAACCACTAACCGATTAAGCAGAATATATTTATCAGCAATGAAGATAAAACTTAATCAGATACTAGGCCCGAACACAGCAAAATCGGGTAGAGGAGTTTTTAGATTTACCGGAAAACTTAATCTTTAAGAGTAGAGAGCAATATTATTTTTTACTTAGAATTAGAATATGTGAGCAAGTTCGGATGTCAGTAAATGTGTGAGTCCCTTTTTATAGTCACTAAGAGATGAACAAATAAGGAAAAGGAAATAATTAATTAAATCTTGGTTTTCCTTATTGGAAAAGAATTGAATGGTCAAAAATAAAGGAAAGGAATAAAGGGAATCAACCAAAATTATTTTTCCTTATTTTCAAGGAGAGCCAGATCAGCAAAATTATTTTTTAGCTCAATCAAATATAATTTTACTAAAAATATAACAAGTAGGAAAAATTATTCTAGTTAAGGCGACTATAGTCAATTAACAATAGCAAATAAAAATAATAATTAAATATACCTTACCAAAAGACACCTACCTACCCGGATTAATTTTAGCATCAAGAAGTCACAATATTATGCAAAAAAATCAAACAAGCAAATTTCAGGCTTCTTTCCACATTAATTAAATCACTTAAGGAGAAAATCGGATAACTAAATCAAGTAAAGAGATATCCTTGCAACATATTTATTCACTTAAACAAAGACAAGTAAAAAGGTACAAGAATCAATTTGGGAGTCATTATCTCAACACATAAAAAAAAAAACTTATTCAAAATAACTCAATCAATGGCCATGTCAAAGATTACTACACTTAACAATCCATATTGCATGCAACAAGTTAAACAAATATTAGAATATCAATTCAGGCAATTTAGGCAAAGTGGAAAAAATTATCGGCAAAAGGACAATCTTGAAATTTAAGGGAAGCAAATATTATTTACTTTAACCGGATGGCTTTACCAAAAAATAAACAAGTAAAGGATGATTAGATCCTAATTAACCCAAGAAAACTCAATTAAGGAAATCACTATGCTGATAATATATAAATTAGTGAAAGAAATAAATAACTAAGGAAGGGAATATTTTTAATTATGCACTATCCTCTTTAAATTAGAGCAAAAACTATCAATTTACAACACTGAATTCCTTAAGCGAAGGGAGTAAATCAGCCTAACATTGATTAACTTTACCAAATATAAGAAATATGTCCGCTTTAATTAAGGTAAGCAAGCAAGGAAGGAAAATAAAATTAAGACAACCGTAGATTGAATCAATCAAGCAAACACAATTATACAACTTCAAAATTTATTACAATTAGACAAAAGTAAAGGTTGACAAGCCATTGGAATATCAAGATGCATACTTAATCAACTATGGTGATTATTATCAAATTAATCCCAATGGATGATAATAATATATATATAAGCAATTCTAAACGGTGATTTCAATTAATTAATTAAAACTATTACTCCCATACGCAAACAAGTGCTATATTTCAAAAGTATATCAATATCAAAGTCACACTCAACCAACTTAAGGAGAGCTAGAAGCAAAACATGCTATTTCAACATAACTACACATATACATACTTTCGGAATTCCGATTTATCTTATGCTTAAAACAAGAACAAGCTTCTAACGATAACGATACTATAGAATTCCGTATAGAGCAGTCATGTAATGATAGATTAATGATCATAATAGGCAATTTAAGAGAATATTAAAATGAAAACGAACCCACACAGATCTGTTTAGATCTGTTTTTCTGAGACGACTAAGACCTCGAGCTGATCTCGCCGGAGTTTGCTGTTTCAACAGACCTTGCTAGCTGCTGGTGGTGCTGTTGTTACAGGTGGTTTCGCCGGTCCTAGAGGAGGCTACTGCATGTCTCGTCGACCTGCTGTCCACCGGAAAAGGAGCAGAGGCGTCTGCCAGGTGATTTTCGCCGGCTGCTCGCCTTGTCGAGCTGCTGGCTGTAGCTGTTGCATCTTGCCAGAGCGAGGAAAAATTAGAGAGAGGGGGAAAAGAGGTAGACTACTGAGGCACTGCAGGAGCTGGCCTTCACCGGAGCTTGCTGGCTGTTGTTCTACCGGAAACGAGAGGGGAAAAAGAAGAGCAGCAGTTGCTGTGCCTAGCTGCTTCTCTTGCCAGAAAAATGGAAGAGAAGAAGAGAGAGGGCAAAGGGAGAGGAGATGAGAAAATGCAAAGGGAGAGAGAGAACGCCGGAGAGGGGAGGGTGGCCCTGCCTCTGGTGGCTCCTCACTGGCTGTTGTTGTTCCCGGCTTCACCTGGGCGGAGCCAAAGAGGCTGTGGCGCTGCCTCTTGAAGAGAGGAGGAAGAGATGAGATTGTCTTAGGGTTAGGGGTCTTTTTGGGAGTAAAATAGGAAGGTTAAGATAATCGATCTCGTCCGTCGATTTAATTATAGATGAAGGGATAGGATTTAAACGGAATGAGATGGACGGTCAAGATTTATAAGAGGGGTTTTAAATCAGATTTGAACGAATTTGGAATGGCCAAATTTGAAATAAATTTGGCTAGAATTGCAATGAGGGGATGGTTATTATTGAAATAAAATTGAAATTGATTAGGCTAGAATTGAAAGGAATTAAAATAAAATAGGCTATAAATTAAATGATTTTGAGGAAATTTTTAAGAAATGCTATTCAATTAAATACTACACATATCATAATATTTTTATATAATTAAAATCACTTAAATTTTAAAACATTTAAATAAAATAAATACTTTTAGTTTTACTAATAATTTTAAAAATATCTTAATAATATTATGATAATTTTATAAAGCACATATACTAAAATGTACAATTTTAGACAAAATCAATTAAAATTTTAAACTCGAAATATATTTTTAAAAATACGTATTTAATCGAATAGCATTCCCAAAAGGGTTAAAGGTCGGTCAAAATTGGGTGTCAACAGCTGCCCCTTGGTTGCTTGGGAATGAAGGATGAATTGTCGGGCAACCAACGTTGACTTAGTAGCCGATTTTGTCCGACCGACGAGAGATGTCAGTGGGATCAATTGAAATGATGTAGGTTGAAAAAGGGTACGACCGAGACTTTTGTGTTAAGCCGCCTACATATCTCTGGTTATACGAGAATCAGGTCGTGTGTAGTTCTAGACTTAGGAGTAAACGAGGCTCCTAAAAAATTGAAAGATTGTTACGGTATTCGAGTGGAACGATATCGGCTTGACTAGATAAGATAAGAGTAGCAAGAAAGGTATGACATAGAGATTTCTGGTTTAAGAGCGAGGGATCCGATGAAGAGAAGTAAAATTAGTAGCCAAGGGTTAAATGAAAAACGGTGATATGAGTAACAAAGAAATTGGTAGGGTCTTTGTTGTGATAGATGTAAGCACGATAATTGTAGTCGAGAGGGAGATTGATCTTGCCTGCAAAATATTAGTCTCTGCAAATCTGTAGCTTGTAGTATTACTAGAGCAAATATATCAAACAAACGATGAAGGTAAACATGATGCAATTTCCCATATCGATGATGATGTTTGCCATAAGACTATGAAAATGATGTCTTAGGCTATGATGTCTAGGGCCATGATACGCAAAAAATATATCCTCAGGTCATGAAATGTTGTCTGCGGGCTATGAAAAATGATGCCTTTAGACTATGACACATTTGGATCATGATAAGCAGAAAGTAAATCCTTAGGCCATGATATGATGTCTGCAGGCCATGAAAATGATGCCTTTAGACCATGACGCCTTAGGAATAAAATAATGAATAAAGAAAGCGTATCTGTAATTCGGGCATCTGTTGATACTTGTAGCTTTTTTTTTTATTCGGACATATGCAATTCTCGAGCACAATGCAATCTCGGGCACATGCAATATCGGGCACAATGCAACCTCGGGCTCGAATGCAATCTCGGGCACAATGCAATCTCGGGCACATGCACATGATGCAATTCTCGGGCACATGCAGATCTCGGGCACAATGCAATCTTCGGGCACATGCATATGATGTGATTCTCGGGCACATGCAGATCTCGGGCACATACATATGATGCAATTCTCGGGCACATGCAGATGATGCAATTCTCGGGCACATGCATATGATGCAATTCTCGGGCACATGCAGATGATGCAATGCTCTGGCACATGCAGATCTCGGGCACAATGCAATCTCGGGCTCAATGCAATCTCGGGCTCAATGCAATATCGGGCACAATGCAATCTCGGGCACATGCATATGATGCAATTCTCGGGCACATGCAGATCTCGGGCACAATGCATATGATGCAATTCTCGGGCACATGCAGATCTCGGGCACATGCATATGATGGAATTCTCGGGCACATGCAGATCTCGGGCACAATGCAATCTTCGGGCACATGCATATGATGCAATTCTCGGGCACATACAGATCTCGGGCACAATGCAATCTTCGGGCACATGCAATAGTTGATTGGAGGCATAGACTTTCGTCTTATTGAAAGGATTGTGTCATTTGTTGACAAATTCAGAATATTGTAGCTTTGACCCTTCGTCCTATTGTAAGGAGTGAGTGCAGCTGCATGTTGATTTGTCAGGCTTGATATGAAGCAGCTTGATTCTTTGTTGTTTATTGGCGATTTGTCGAGCTTAATATCGGTCAAGCGATGTTGAAGTTGTCTTTTGCATCTGTACCTGTTTTCCTGTGTTCAAAGAAAGATTGTGAGTTTAAAATGGGGGAGGTTGATCTGCTCCGACCGGTGTGCTTCCTTTGACTTGCCATCCAGACCTTTCCGGGCATTTGCTTTGAAGAGAAATGTAAAATAGAGGGAGATAGAGTTTTCGAAAAAGCTTTTGAAAATAATAAATTGTAAAAAGTAATGTTGAATCTTTGACCATGGCATAGTTTGAGACTTTGCAACATCTGACATCAGTATCAAATCTGTTATCTGATCTTTGTTGAAGATTGTAGTTTGATTGTAGTGAATTTTTGAGACCCTCAAAAATTCTGCCCCAGTCTTGATTTGTGCAGGAAATGCTTTGTTCAAAGGAATTTTTGAGACCCTCTCAAAAATTCTGCCCCAGTTACTGATTTGTGAGAAAAAATGCTTTTGATGGAATTTTTGAGTTCTTTTCAAAAATTCTGCCCTAGTATCGTGATTTGCAAGAATATGTCCTTTTGATGGAATTTTTGAGACCCTCTCAAAAATTCTGCCCCAGTTAACAGTCAAAAGGGGAAAATGAAATTTTTATTATGATAAGACCGAACTCCAAAGGAGCGCCTACGTATCCTCTCTTAAACAGGAATCAGGTCTGACGTAGTTCCAAATACAGAGTAAAAGAGCATGAACAATTTAGATGTAATATCTTTTCACAGGATCTGAGTTGATGGGTTTGGGCCAAACTTCTCCATCCCTTTCTGCAAGTATGAGGGCTCCGCCTGTTAATACCCGAGAGACTATGTATGGACCCTGCCAGTTTGGCGAGAATTTACCCTTTGCTTCATCTTAGTTTGGAAAAATCCGCTTCAGAACCAGTTGCCCAGGTGAAAAATGTCTGGGTCTAACCTTTTTGTTGAAAGCTCTGGCCATTCTATTTTGATAGAGTTGACCATGACAAACGGCGTTAATCCTCCTTCCATCTATCAATGCAAGATTTTCCGCCCGAATTTGTATCCATTTAGCATCATCCAACTCCGCTTCTTGAATAATCCTTAGAGATGGTATTTCCACTTCGGCAGGTATCACAGCTTCATTACCATATACCAGAAAATAAGGCGTGGTCCCAGTAGAAGTTCTGATGGTTGTACGATATCCCAGCAATGCAAAGGGTAACTTTTCATGCCAATGTTTGTGATTATCGATCATCTTGCGCAATATCCTCTTGATATTCTTGTTTGCAGCCTCAACAGCTCCATTCATCTGTGGTCTATATGCTGTAGAATTTCGGTGATTGATCTTGAACTTCTCACACAATGATCTCATCAAATCACTATTTAGGTTGGTTCCATTGTCAGTGATGATTGACTCAGGAATCCCGAACCTACAGATAATATTATTTTTGACAAAGTCATCCACAACCTTCTTTGTCACTGATTTGTAAGAGGTGGCTTCGACCCATTTGGTGAAGTAGTCAATTGCAACCAGAATGAATCTATGTCCATTGGATGCCGCTGGCTCGATTGGCCCAATGACGTCCATGCCCCAAGATGCAAAGGGCCACGGTGAACTAGTAACATGGAGTTCGTTGGGAGGAACTCTGATCATAACTGCATGAGTCTGACATTGGTGACATTTTTGAACATAGCAGATACAGTCTGTCTCCATAGTTAGCCAGAAATATCCCGATCTCAAGATCTTCTTTGCCAGTGTAAAGCCATTCATGTGAGGACCACATGTTCCTGCATGTATCTCTTCAATCAACCTGTTGGCTTCTCCAGCTTCGACACACCTTAGCAACCCCAAATCGGGAGTCCTCCTATAAAGGATTTCTCCATTTAGAAAGAATTGATTCACTAACCTCCGAATTGTACGCTTTTGTACACTTGTTGCATCTTCTGTATACTCACCACTCTTCAAATATCCTCGAATGTCATTGTACCAAGGCTTTCCATCAAGTTCTTCCTCGACATGAAAACAGTATGCCGGTTGCTCGTATATGTGGATGTAAATATGATCAATGTAATTATGATCAGGATGTTGAATCATGGAAGATAAGGTGGCTAAGGCATCTGCGAATTCATTCTGGATCATTGGCACATGTTTGAATTCTGCCTTGATGAACCTTTTGCACAACCTATGCACGCACTCCAAGTATGGTAACAATTTCCGATTCTTAGTAGCCCATTCACCTCGGACCTGATGATTCAATAAGTCTGAATCTCCTATTATTAACATTTCCTGGACATCCAAGTCAATAGCGCGTCGGAGCCCCAATATGCACGCTTCATATTCAGCCATATTGTTTGAGCATAGGAACCTGAGTTTGGCTGATACCGGGTAATGTTGCCCAGTTGGTGAGATCAAAACAGCTCTGATGCCGGATCCGCTCAGGTTCTTAGCTCCATCAAAGAACATCCTCCAACCATCATATTCTTCAGAAATGTCTTCCCCGAAAAAAGCTACTTCTTCATCTGGGAAGTAAGTCTTTAACGGTCTATAATCATCATCTACAGGGTTTTCCGCCATATGATCTGCTAATGCTTGTGCCTTCACTGCCTTCTGTGTAACATACACTATGTCAAACTCACTCAGTAATATCTGCCATTTAGCCAGTTTACCAGTAGGCATGGGCTTTTGAAAGATATACTTCAGAGGGTCCATCCTTGAAATCAGATAAGTAGTATGCGAGGAGAGATAGTGTCGAAGCTTCTGGGCGACCCAAGTTAAAGCACAACAGGTACGCTCCAATAGAGAATATCGAGCCTCATATGATGTAAACTTCTTACTCATGTAATATATCGCCTGCTCCTTCTTTCCAGTCTCATCATGTTGCCCCAAAATGCAGCTAAAAGCATTATCCAACACTGATATGTATAACAACAACGGTCTACCAGATTCCGGTGGAACCAACACAGGTGGATTGGATAAGTAATCTTTGATTTTGTCAAACGCTTGTTGACATTCGTCTGTCCATTTCACCGCAGCATCCTTCTTCAACAGCTTGAAGATAGGCTCACAAATGACAGTAGATTGAGCTATGAAACGACTAATGTAATTTAGTCGACCCAGGAAACTCATTACCTCTTTCTTACTCTTCGGCGGAGGTAGATCACGAATGGCTTTGATTTTCGATGGATCCAGTTCTATACCTCGGCGGCTGACAATGAAACCCAAAAGCTTTCCAGCAGGAACCCCAAAGACACATTTTGCAGGATTTAACTTCAGGTTATACTTGCGTAGCCTAGCAAAGAACTTTTGCAGATCATCTAGATGATTTGATCCCCTCTTTGATTTGATGATGACATCATCCACATAAACTTCAATTTCCTTGTGGATCGTGTCATGAAACAAAGTGGTCATTGCCCTCATGTATGTAGCGCCAGCATTCTTTAACCCGAAAGGCATTACCTTGTAATTGTAGACACCCCACAGTGTGATGAAAGCAGTCTTCTCAGCGTCGTCCTTGTGCATCTCAATTTGATGATAGCCAGCAAAGCAATCCACGAATGATTGTGTTTCATGCTTAGCACAGTTATCGATTAAGATATGTATGTTGGGCAATGGAAAATTATCTTTGGGACTAGCTTTGTTGAGATCTCGATAATCCACACAGACTCTGACCTTCCCATCTTTCTTTGGCACTGGAACGACATTTGCAAGCCATGTTGGGTACTCCGTCACTTGAAGGATTCCAGCATCTAATTGCTTCGATATTTCTTCCTTGATTTTCAGACTCAACTCAGGCTTGTATTTTCTCAACTTCTGCTTCACAGGAGGACATGCTGGATCAGTAGGCAATCGATGAGCTACGATTAAAGTGCTTAACCCTATCATGTCTGCATAGGACCAGGCGAAGATATCCTTATTCTCCATGAGACATTCTGTATACTCTTTCTTGTCCTCTTCCGTCATATGGATGCTTACTCGGGTCTCTTGTACCACTTCTGAATTTCCCAGATTTACCACCTCTGTTTCCACTAGATTCGGGTTGGGTTTTTCCTCAAATTCCTCAACCTTTCTGATTAACTCTTCAGGGACCTCACTTTCTTCGACTTCCTCTAAGTAATTAATGTTAAGCTGTGCAGTCTCATTATATGCCATAGTCTCAGATTCAACATTTTTATAATAGAGTTTGCTGGAAAAGAATAACGCACAAATGAATATAAGATATTAAATAGATGTGAAAATAATTTTATTGATTAAAACTCAAGAGCTTTATAAAACTGGCATTTGAAAACAATAACATATAACTGGAATTTAAAATTGTTTATTGAAAACTTTTAAAATTTGATAGAAAATTTCTTCCACAGCTACCCAGATGCCCGACGAGGTCTGGATGGAGTTGAGGTCCAAATGCTGATGTTGATCCCTGCTTCATTGTTTCCTCTAGGGTCCCCTTTCTCCTCCTCGTTGATCACGACATTACAACCTTTTCCTTCTTCCTTGGTCAGAGATAAACCCTTCATGTCTTCCAAAAGATCACCAATGATACATCCCATGAAACCTGCTGATCGGAATGATTGGTGCAACGGTGGTATCGGTTTCTTCAATGGATAGTAGTACCCATCTCTAGGTGGTTGCCAATCAAGCCACTCCTCAGTAGTATATTTATATCCCAGGCCAAAAGTGGTTGAATGACGAACAGGTTGTATAGGTTCAACTATTCCTTGCAAATTAGCTCCCAAACCTTTCCCGAGCTCGAAACCAAACCAAGCCATCATATCTATGATCTTCTGACTGAACCATGGTTGCACTTCAATGTTGCCAACAAGCTCAACTGTATGGTACATCTCACCATCTAGATGACCCCCTCCTTCTATCGCATATACATGATGTCCCTTTTCCCCATGAACTACAACCTCTTCATGATCCCATTCAAACTTCAAGCATTGATGAAGAGTAGAGGGAACTGCTCCAGCCATATGAATCCAAGGACGACCCAATAAAAGGTTATATGAAGATGGAATATCCAAGACCTGGAAAGCCATTGGGAAAGTAGCAGGACCAATGAGCATGTCCAAGGTTATTTCTCCAATAGTACCCTCTGAGAACCATCAAAAGCTCTCACATTCATCTTCCAAGTTTGGATCTTTGCACTATCCACGCCTATCTTTGTCAACATGCTCAGAGGGCAGATATTCAAACCCGAACCTGAATCAACCAAGGCTTTGGTGATTATCTTATCCTGATATTGAACTGAAATGTATAAAGCCTTATTATGGGTTGTTCCTTCAATTGGCAACTCATCTTCATGGAAAGATATTCGATATGCCTCAAAAACCTGCCCGACCATTTGGGCTACCTCTCCTTGAGTGATGCTAGATGGGACATAGGCTTCACCCAGGACCTTCAATAGAGCTTTCCGATGAGTTTCGGAAGATTGCAGCAATGATAGGATGGATATTTGAGACTGGGTTTTACTCAATTGCTCAACAATAGAGTACTCTTTTGCTTGTGTCTTCTTCCAAATACCTTGATTTTCAAGTTCTACAATTGGTGCCTTGGATTTGCTGGAGCTTCCCTACACCAAATTTTCAGAAGTGTAAATTCTTCCCGATCTAGTAACTCCTGCTGCGGTGTCTGCTTCTTCCACTTTTATTTTTCCTTTTATGTAGTCCTATGGAACAGCATGGGTATTATACTGGATAGGGGAAGGCGCCCTATAAACAGTGAATGGAGGCTTGGGCATGGCGATCTCAACCTCAAACGGAGCACGCCTTTGCACTACCATTGGAGTCTGAGCGGTAGCAATCATTGCTTCTTCTGGCTCAAGGACCCAAATGGATTTCTCCCAATCCGAGGTATCATCGGCTTCTATCATGTTGACCTGATGGTTAGGCAGAGGGTTATTTGCAACATTTGGTGCTGGATCTTTGAGTTGGATGGCCTTAGTATCAATCAACATTTGAATCTTATCTTTCAGGGCTCTACAAATTTCAGTAGTATGACCTTTCATCCCAGAATGCTAGGCACAAACCTTGTTAGGGTCATACCATTTTGTGCGGACATCCACAGGCAATGCAGGAACTGGGGTGACATAGCCAGCCTCTTTTAGTCTCTCATAAAGCTGGGCAATAGGCTCGGCCAGAGGGGTATAGTTCTTCGCAGGCCTTCTTTCATATGGTGGTCTATTTCGGTAGTTTGATGTTTGAGTAGGTGGTGGGGTTTGGAAGTATGATGGCTGGGCATTATAGACAGGATATGAAGCTTGTTGGTATTGAGGAGCAGCATTTTGGTAATATACTGGCATGGGGTTGGGAGATATAGGTGGTGGAGCTGAAGGGTATGGAGTTTGGGGATATGGAGATGGAGGTGGGGTTGTTGATTGGTACTTATAAGGGGTTCTGGTCCCCTGAGCCATCATGACTGAGCCTGTTTTCTTTCGATTTTCTGCCATTCCTCCGGATTGCAGAGCTTTGTTGGTGGCTTGCAGGGCCTCCAGATTGATGATAGTCCCATTTTTTATGCCCTCTTCGATCCTTTCACCTAGCTTGATAATTTCAGCAAAACTCTTCTCAGCTACAAGCATTATCCTATCATAATATTGTGGTTCTTGAGCACGGATGAAGTAGTCTTTCATCTGAGATTCTTCCATGGGAGGTCTGGCCCTAGCCGCCTCAGACCTCCATCTTATCGCATAATCCCTGAAAGATTCACTTGGCTTTTTCTTCAGATTTTGGATGTAGAACCAATCAGGTGCATTTTCTACATTAAATCCAAACCGGTTCATGAAGTCTGTTGCCATGTCTACCCACTCACCCCATTTCCGCGGGTCTTGTTCAATATACCAGGACAGTGCCTCTCCGGTAAGACTCCTCATAAACAACTTCATGAGTATCCTCTCATCTATCCCCACCCCTACAAGCTTGTCACAGTACATTCGTAGGTGGGCTTTGGGATCTCCAATGCCATTAAACAATTCAAACTTTGGAAGCTTGTATCCCTCAGGTAGTTCTACATCGGGATGTATACACAAATCCTCGTAGCTCAGTCCTCCCAACCTCTTGCTTCCTTCCACATGTTGCATCCTGTTAGCCAAGTTATCTAATCTCTCAGTCAGGGTTTTTATCAGAATATCCTTTTGGGAGGACTCTGATTCATGGTAGTTATGAGTCACAGGAGCGGTTTCCACATATATGGGGTTGAGGTTGTTATTTCCAGGAGTATATGAAGGGTTTGCATTTGGAACTGGTTCTGGAATAGTTGGCTTAGTTTGTTGGTGGTAGTGGTAAAATGGGATTTGAGTATTTTGTGCATGAAGTGGTGGGAAGATATTTGGATGAGTGGGTTCAGGTCGGGGTACATTGGTTGGGGGATTGTTTGGCATGGTTGTTTGGTTAGAGTGAGGAGGATTGTCTATATTCTCACCAAACTGAGTTCCAAGAGAAATAGATAACTTGGCCAAATCGCGCATATGAGCTACTTCTTCTTCCAAATCTGCAATCTTGCGCTCAAGCCTAAGGACAAGGTCACTTGGAAGTTGCCCTCCCTCAGAAGTTTCTACTCTTTCGTTGCTGCTGTTATTGTCAACCATTTTACCCTTGTCTGTTCTTTGAGGAGGAGGAGAAGGGGGGGTCCCTTTTGATCGTGTATGTGCCAGAATGAAGAGCAGATCAACCTTAGGAATGGGAAAAACAATGGAATCAACAGAAAACAGTGTTAGGGGATTAGAGCAAATAATAATAATAATAGCACATTGTTTGAAATAAACGCCCTAGATGCAAGGGACCTCGTTGAGCCAAAGGTAGGCCTAAGACGTCATATAAGTGATGCATAATGATTAATTTAAGCCTTATTTGCCAAATGGAGTTTAGAGTTAGAGAAATAAAACGATCTTTATATATTGAATAACTTCAAATTATTACATCATACTAGAGCAAAACTAGAAATAAACTAAAGGGCTAGGGATAACATGGAGAAATAAAAAAAATTCTAAAAGAAACAGGGTCAATGCTGGTTTCCAAAGTTAGGCACAATCTGCTGCCTCATTTCTGGAGTGATCTCATAGTCGCGATTGAGGAGGTTGCGGGTCCATCTTCTTTCCTTTTCATCACCAAAACCTGGAATGCCTTCTTCGCTCAACTCTGCATGCTCTGCGTCCTCCAAAAGCCACACATAATATTCTGGTGTGCAGAAAGGTCTATGCTCTCGAACATCAATAGTTACCACTTTTTCCCACCTTCGCAGTATGGTGCCCACTTGTGGTATTTCTGGCCCAAAATCATACCCATATTGGCCCATATGGGATCTTAGAGGTATCATTTGGATTTGACCAAACTGTCGGAGGACTCGGAGTGGTGCGTATGGTTGCACGCCATTTAAACCAATGAGCTCGATAAAGTAGATTTCATTGCCTCTTATAATGACACGACGAGGCTTCAACCAATAGTATTTCCATTGAATGTCGATGGCTGAACGTTCTCTCAAATACACAAACCAGTCATCCGTTCCCACAGGGGAAACAAAAATTTTCATCCTTGAGGTATGGTTGATGATTTGTTTCCCATAGTCCCTCTAAGAATGTCTACCGAATTAGCCCTTTGATAGAAATGCTCAACAGCCCAAAGTTGCAATAGAAAATTACACCCCTCGAAATACCTTTTGCCTTTGGTACATTTGGTGAGTGCCCTTATAATTTATGCCAGTATCATGGGAACTATAGTCTTTCCGCCTCAGGCCATCATACGAACCACATAACTTAGGCTAGTGTGTATTTTTCCTCCTTCTCTAGGAAAAACTAATGAGCCCAACAGTGCGACAGCGAAAGCATTAAGACGGTATCTTTCCCACTTCGCAAGAGAGCAAGCAAATTCTTTATGGAAGTTTTCATGGCCTTCCTCGTCTCCAAAACGTGAATATAGAAACTCTAAAGAAATCCATCCCTCTTTCAGACAAAGCAAATTCGGATTATGATGCATGCCCATTTGCTTTAGGAAGGACCTTGGAGATGGCTTGTGTGGCACAATCATTTCACGATCTCTGTAAGGGAGACCAAGAAACCCACCAATCTCTTCAATCGTCGGGGTTAGTTCAAAATCCCTGAATTTGAACACTAGCCTCTCAGAATCCCAAAACTTCAACAGTTCCTTGATCAAGTGCCGGTCTGACTCGACGGAGATTAAAGCAGTGAGGCCACCTAGTAGTTCGTTTGCCTCCAACTCTCGATTCCTTTCAATATCCTTCCACCAGACCTTCAAGGTAGGGTTCACTTTGACTACCATTTGCGTGTTTGGAAAATGAGGATAGGCCATGACTCTGCAAACAAACAATAAACAAAATCTAAACTCCATATTGGCAAATTTGGCTTAATTTAATTATTATGACCACATTGACACATAAGTATGCAATTTGTCTAAAGGGTGTTGGGGCCCTTTAGACAATAAGGTGGCTACTAATTATGTGGATTGACACCAAGGGTCAAACCACCTAGAGTTTATGCATCATGTATGACCTAATCAAGATTTCTAAGAGTTGGCTTGACACGGACTTGAAAGGGATTCTATGCGAGAAGGCTCGTGGTTTCACGGTAGTAGAACTATCTGTTACGTCCACGCATATGTCGACTCTCTATAATTGGGTATTTGAAGAGAATTGGAGTAGTTGTGAGAGGTGCAAAGGCACAACATCACGGTAACAAAATAAAAAAAAAAGGAAGAGGGTCCCAATTAGGGGAAGTATGAGTGGAATGACAGTTTATCAAAGCGGTAATATTTAGCAATTAGAGCGGTAACATATAGGCAATTTTATGAAAGCGATAAATAAGTAAATAAATACACGCATAAATAAAAGGACGTAAACATATAAAATATTAGAGAATCAAGCAAATAAGGAAAGAGGGATTGGGATCATGCGAATAAGTAAACAAATAAGGGAAAAAGGGAAAAGGCAAAACATGAAAATAAACAAATACGGAAGAAGGGAAAGGGGTGGAACATGAAAAACAGAAAAATAATTAAGAAAACAAATAAACAAGGAAAACGAATAACAACTTAACATGCTACTAATCAAACAAACAATGAAATAACCCAGTAAACCCCACATAAAGTATGAAACATGTAGTGGTTAAAACCTAATATCCCCAGCAGAGTCGCTATTCTGTCGCGCCCCGTTTTTCGCAAAACGGGTTTTGGTGCATGACCTAACAACTCTTTTGGGTTTTAGGTGAAGAAGAGTCGCCACCTAACGAATTAAGGCGCGTTAGGGCACCTATTTAACCTAACTAAGTCTAGCTAAGGTCAACGAACCAAAGATCAGGGTAAGGGTTCAAGTTACCTCGAGGGGAAGGTGTTAGGCATCCCTCGAGGTCCACAAATGTGGGTCCCGGCCGTGTATCATGCAATATGTGGGGGTTACAAGTAGCATTTAAGGTCACTTCATTATTTGGTTATTTAATTAGCATGATTACTAGGTGATGAATAAATATTAAACAATTAAAATCAATTTATTTATTAATTTAATAAATTAAGCATGCAAAACTAGGTGATAACAACATTAAGCAATTAAGAACACTTTAATTATTTTAATTAATTAGTTAAACATGCAACTAGGTGATAACATAATATTAAACAATTAAGGAAACTTTAGTTATTTTATTTAATTAATTAAGCATGCAAGACTAAGTGATAAATCAACAAATAAATATTAAACAATAAGGAGATAAGCGAGGAGATAGAAATTACACAAATAGATAAGCAAACATTTTTATTTTAATTAAACTACCCCAAATAAATATAATTATTATAAACAAATAAAGGGACAAAGGAAGGGAGACTCTGAAGGACTTTAGGATCAGCACTTGACTTTATTTTTTTTATTTTATTTTTATATAGGCTTCCGTGTAGGGACTGACAAAACCAAGGTTTGTCGCTTTAGCCTGAGTCGATGTCATCATATCCATAGGGCCTAAACTACCCCTACCCCACCACCGCATGCTTTTCGTCTCTAAAAGGTGTCTAGCATCCCCACGTAAGGTCCAAGAGGCATTGGACTGCTATTAGAGTGAATTTAGACAAAATAAAATATAATAGGCCCACCTAGACACCAAGTCAAACACTTTGGACGAGCATTTAGCACGTAGGGTCTCATATTGGCCTCTAGATTTTAATTTAAACATGCTAGCAAACACACATAAAGTGAAGGGTTTCATGCTTAGGTGTGTGACATACAAAACAATTAATATAACAGTGAAATTACTTAATTTGAGGGTAATAGATTACTACAAGGCAAATCTTATTTAACTATTAGACATAATGAAATTAGCTAGAAAAATACGGGCAGAAACATGTTGAAGCAATGACAGGTTTGATTACTAATTCCAGAAGTTTTATTTTTTTTTGCAAAATGAAATTCGGGGAAGCAAGTAGCAGTTACAGAAAATTGACTTAGTAGCCGATTTTAATTATCAAAACAGTATGCAAAATAAGCAATTCAAACTGACATTAACTAGGGTAGCAAATAATTGAAGTTGCAGATCTTATGTAAGCATGCAGAAAAGATTATTAGTTAATTAAGTGATTAGCAGATAGACCACAAAATACAAAAAATATATATATTTATTTATTTTTTACAAAAAGCATGTAGCAAATCAAAATGATTTATTAGCATATTTTAGTAGCAAATAGAGCAGAAATTAGTTATCTTAAGCCATATTCAATTCAGGAAAACAGGTTTTATTTTAAACAGAAATTCACTCTTTCATTTATAAATGTTGATTAACATCTTAAACTACTAACTATTTCCTATAGGCATGATTTCTAGATGTGAACATGCTGAAAACAGTTAGATTCATAAATTGCTATTCTAGAGCATGCTGAAAATTATTAGAGATTTATTCTAGTTGGCAGAAAACATGTATAATAATATTTTATTTTAGTTATTTAACATGCAAAAAAAAAAAAAAAAAAAAGACTTATAATCCTATGTACATGATTTCTAAGTGATAGAAAGATTGAGAATATTGTAACTCCTCAAGGCATGATATCTACACACTAATGACATTAAAAAAAAACTTAAATGTATCTCTAAGTACTGATTGTTCAAATAAACATATAGACATGCTTTTCAAATGAAGTAAAAGGTGACAATTGTTCAACCTATTTGATTTCTACGCCAAGTGACATATGAAGAGTAATTAATTAAAAATTTGTTATTTTAGGGAAACGGCTGAGTCAGAAATCAAGGAACAATCATGCAGTGTTTTAGTATATTTAATAGGATGATCCCACAATTCCAATAATTCAATATAATGACCAGCTAGGTATTTAGACTCATAAATAACTTCCAAATTATAATTAGACAAGATAGAAATGAGTGATTAATGATGACGATAACTTATTATTATTTTTTTTGGACAGATCTTGATTTAAAATTATTAGAAGGAACGATCAAAACAAAATCACAGTCCTATAAGCATGGTTTCTAACATAAATAAGTTATGATAAAAAAAGTAAACAAGTAGCACGTAAATCCCCTTCCCCCCCCCCCTTTAGGCGATCCCCCAAATATATTTCATATATCGAGAGTTAAGAGTTTATACACAATTATTACAAGACAAAAATAGAAATTAAATAATGTACAAAACATAGATTAAATCAGTTCGTCTATTGTTTCCTTCCCATGGCAACTCTTCAAACTTCAAACTTATAACCTGCTAAACAACAATAGGGCACAGTGCTACATAATACTTACATTATACGGTTATCATGTCTAAACCAAAATAGAACACATAACACATTATAAGCAAAGTCAGGCATATAAGATTCACACAATTATTGGACGCAATAGGCATAATATCACATGTTAGGAGTGAAAGAAGATTGACCCGTATACTTTTGCTTGTTTCAAACATACAACAACAATTGAAATAATGCTAAGAGAGAATTAAACTAATGGAGAAACCACTAACCGATTAAGCAGAATATATTTATCAGCAATGAAGATAAAACTTAATCAGATACTAGGCCCGAACACAGCAAAATCGGGTAGAGGAGTTTTTAGGTTTACCGGAAAACTTAATCTTTAAGAGTAGAGAGCAATATTATTTTTTACTTAGAATTAGAATATGTGAGCAAGTTCGGATGTCAGTAAATGTGTGAGTCCCTTTTTATAGTCACTAAGAGATGAACAAATAAGGAAAAGGAAATAATTAATTAAATCTTGGTTTTCCTTATTGGAAAAGAATTGAATGGTCAAAAATAAAGGAAAGGAATAAAGGGAATCAACCAAAATTATTTTTCCTTATTTTCAAGGAGAGCCAGATCAGCAAAATTATTTTTTAGCTCAATCAAATATAATTTTACTAAAAATATAACAAGTAGGAAAAATTATTCTAGTTAAGGCGACTATAGTCAATTAACAATAGCAAATAAAAATAATAATTAAATATACCTTACCAAAAGACACCTACCTACCCGGATTAATTTTAGCATCAAGAAGTCACAATATTATGCAAAAAATCAAACAAGCAAATTTCAGGCTTCTTTCCACATTAATTAAATCACTTAAGGAGAAAATCGGATAACTAAATCAAGTAAAGAGATATCCTTGCAACATATTTATTCACTTAAACAAAGACAAGTAAAAAGGTACAAGAATCAATTTGGGAGTCATTATCTCAACACATAAAAAAAAAAACTTATTCAAAATAACTCAATCAATGGCCATGTCAAAGATTACTACACTTAACAATCCATATTGCATGCAACAAGTTAAACAAATATTAGAATATCAATTCAGGCAATTTAGGCAAAGTGGAAAAAATTATCGGCAAAAGGACAATCTTGAAATTTAAGGGAAGCAAATATTATTTACTTTAACCGGATGGCTTTACCAAAAAATAAACAAGTAAAGGATGATTAGATCCTAATTAACCCAAGAAAACTCAATTAAGGAAATCACTATGCTGATAATATATAAATTAGTGAAAGAAATAAATAACTAAGGAAGGGAATATTTTTAATTATGCACTATCCTCTTTAAATTAGAGCAAAACTATCAATTTACAGCACTAAATTCCTTAAGCGAAGGGAGTAAATCAGCCTAACATTGATTAACTTTACCAAATATAAGAAATATGTCCGCTTTAATTAAGGTAAGCAAGCAAGGAAGGAAAATAAAATTAAAACAACCGTAGATTGAATTAATCAAGCAAACACAATTATACAACTTCAAAATTTATTACAATTAGACAAAAGTAAAGGTTGACAAGCCATTGGAATATCAAAATGCATACTTAATCAACTATGGTGATTATTATCAAATTAATCCCAATGGATGATAATAATATATATATAAGCAATTCTAAACGGTGATTTCAATTAATTAATTAAAACTATTACTCCCATACGCAAACAAGTGCTATATTTCAAAAGTATATCAATATCAAAGTCACACTCAACCAACTTAAGGAGAGCTAGAAGCATAACATGCTATTTCAACATAACTACACATATACATACTTTCGGAATTCCGATTTATCTTATGCTTAAAACAAGAACAAGTTTCTAACGATAACGATACTATAGAATTCCGTATAGAGCAGTCATGTAATGATAGATTAATGATCATAATAGGCAATTTAAGAGAATATTAAAATGAAAACGAACCCACACAGATCTGTTTAGATCTATTTTTCTCAGACGACTAAGACCTCGAGCTAATTTCGCCGGAGTTGTTGTTTCAACAGACCTTGCTAGCTGCTGGTGGTGCTGTTGTTACAGGTGGTTTCGCCGGTCCTAGAGGAGGCTACTGCCTGTCTCGTCGACCTGCTGTCCACCGGAAAAGGAGCAGAGGCGTCTGCCAGGTGATTTTCGCCGGCTGCTCGCCTTGTCGAGCTGCTGGCTGTAGCTGTTGCATCTTGCCAGAGCGAGGAAAAATTAGAGAGAGGGGGAAAAGAGGTAGACGACTAAGGCGCTGCAGGAGCTGGCCTTCACCGGAGCTTGCTGGCTGTTGTTCTACCGGAAACGAGAGGGGAAAAAGAAGAGCAGCAGTTGCTGCGCCTAGCTGCTTCTCTTGCCAGAAAAATGGAAAAGAAGAAGAGAGAGGGCAAAGGGAGAGGAGATGAGAAAATGCAAAGGGAGAGAGAGAACGCCGGAGAGGGGAGGGTGGCCCTGCCTCTGGTGGCTCCTCACCGGCTGTTGTTGTTCCCGGCGTCACCTGGGCGGAGCCAAGGAGGCTGTGGCGCTGCCTCTTGAAGAGAGGAGGAAGAGATGAGATTGTCTTAGGGTTAGGGGTCTTTTTGGGAGTAAAATAGGAAGGTTAAGATAATCGATCTCGTCCGTCGATTTAATTATACATGAAGGGATAGGATTTAAACGGAATGAGATGGACGGTCAAGATTTATAAGAGGGGTTTTAAATCAGATTTGAACGAATTTGGAATGGCCAAATTTGAAATAAATTTGGCTAGAATTGCAATGAGGGGATGATTATTATTGAAATAAAATTGAAATTGATTAGGCTAGAATTGAAAGGAATTAAAATAAAATAGGCTATAAATTAAATGATTTTGAGGAAATTTTTAATAAATGCTATTCAATTAAATACTACACATATCATAATATTTTTATATAATTAAAATCACTTAAATTTTAAAACATTTAAATAAAATAAATACTTTTAGTTTTACTAATAATTTTAAAAATATCTTAATAATATTATGATAATTTTATAAAGCACATATACTAAAATGTACAATTTTAGACAAAATCAATTAAAATTTTAAACTCGAAATATATTTTTAAAAATACGTATTTAATCGAATAGCATTCCCAAAAGGGTTAAAGGTCGGTCAAAATTGGGTGTCAACAACCGACAACCACCACTATGAGCCTAAGTGGTGATACAGCGTGCCCATGATGCCAAAATTGTCCTACACTTTGTCGTCATATAGAACGCCTTAACTAAGTGGATCCACTAGTCTATGCTAAAGAGCACTTAAGGAGTCATCTAAAAAGTATGATCCTTTACTACCCATGATGGCTACATGGTTTATGGAGACTTGAGTTAATATGAACTCGTATCCCCATATCGGTGCTCAATACTACTCTCAAAATATACTTAGCTCATATGTTTTAAAACAAAATTTCTTTCTTTGGTTTGAGATAATTACTCAAAACTTAGCTTAAAAGCTCTCTTGGAAATCGGTGTTTCCCTTTCTTGTTCAAATGTGAAATCATTTTAAACTCTTGGAAATACTTAGTTCCCGTATAATCTATGAAGAAAATGAATGACAACTCTTTACTCTTTGCTTAACTTAAAACTTAAGTCTTAAAACAAAGTTAAAACGGTTGTGAAAGACTTTTGAAAACTTTATGAACTTCTCTTAACTTGACTCTTAACTTCTCTTGACTTGACTCTTAACTTTCCTTGAATTGAATTATGGATTCAAGGATTGTGATTTGTGATTTGTGATTTGTGATTTGTGATAGGAAAGATCTCGTGGTGTTTAGAAGTGTTTTTAGATAGCTAAACATGAGAAAATATCAAGAAATCATTGCCTGAAAGCTGGTCCACAACGCGGAGATGTATTTAACTTTTTGGTTGCGAAATTAACTTTTGAGGAAGAAAGTTCCGGTACCGCTCCGCTCCGCGAAGAAATTTTTCTTAAATCTGAGGAGCAGGTCCGCGACGCGGCCCCACTGCCCAGATTCGCCTAAACTCGACTTTTTTTCTCAAATTATCTTTAGATTTAGATACCCAGAACATGTACCCAAGAACCTAACTCAAAACAACTCTAAAACTCGACGTAAAGATCTCATAAACTTCTCAATTCAGCCCAATTCAAGAACGACATCAAATTCAAGAATACATCAAACTTTCAACCTTTTTAAAACGAATTTCGCTGAACTCAACATGTTTGGCGCGTGGGTGAATGAACCCAATGGTATGAAAGTCTCACATACCTTGTACGATTAAATCATGGTGAAATCCACAACCAAATCACACGATCTTGGTGAATCTTGAGCTTTTCTTCTCCTTTCTCCTCTTTTCTCTTTTCTCCAAGCCCTAGCGTGAATTTCCAATTGACTAAACTGATCTAATTCTAATTTGACCCTAATTAAACTACAAAAATTGAAATAAAATAATAGGGTTTGGAAAAGACCATAATACCCTTCAAAAATCCAGATTGGACTTTCCTTATTCAAACAGCCCAACTTCAAATGGGGATATCTCACTCATACAAACTCGGAATCGTGCAAACTCGGCAGCGTTGGAAAGATTATTCCAAGATATTTCCTAGGATATCTGGAAATACACCTAAATCATCCTTATCTATGAGTTATGGTCATTTGAAGTTGACCAAAAACTCAACTTAACATACCTAACAAATTTTCCAGTTTTTTATATTCTTTCCAAAAATGATTATTTCCAAATTTCTTTTACTTCTTTCTAGTTCTTTCAAATAGCGAGATGTTACAATATCTCCCCCTTGGGAACATAATCCTCGAATGAGTTTACTCTTACTAGGATAAGGGTGTAACATCTAACATTTAACTCAAACACCCAACAAGCAATGCAAATACAACATGCCAACTTATAAATTAAAGAGTTCTAAGAAGAGAATTAGTACCTTAATCTGGAATTCCTTCGGATTGGAAGAAATGTGGATATCTCTTCTTCATATCCTCCTCAGCTTCCCAAGTAGCTTCCTGAACGAACTGATTTCCCTAAAGAACTTTGACTGATGCTACTTCCTTAGTCCGCAACTTTCGAACTTGGCGATCTAGAATCTGAATCGGGATCTCCTCATAAGATAAATTCCCAGAAGCTCTTAGCTACTCAGTTATACTATAGGCTCTAAAGGCATTACTTGACTGAAATAGTGCTACTATCTTTGATACCAATGTCTTCAGTTGGTATAATCAATGAAGGATCACCCATGCACTTCTTCAACATGGAGAAATACCGGATGAACTGCGGCTAACTCTTGTGGTAGCTGATACGCTCAAATTACATCTCCTTAAAGAAGCATAAGAGATCGTTATCAAGTAAAGAACCCAACTTTTAGGTTGGGGTCTATCCCACGAGGAATATGGTTTAGACTTAAGTTCAATAACGATTATATTAGTTTAGCCAATGTATTTCCGAGACAAATAAGTAAAAAAAGGGGGTTGGTGTAACAAATTTTGGAAATTATGAAAGTAATTAGTAAGCAAGGTTCAAACTTTTGTTGTTATAAAGTTGAGAAGGAAACTAGGGCGTACGTGATCCCCATAAGCTCATAACTCTGTAATCCTAGTAATAGCAATCCCTTCCTAGTGTATTACATGTAAAGCGATAAGTTAGGTATCTCTAAATCCTTGCTCCGGCATCTAGAGAATTTCACCCCTCACCTTGGTCCGGCTACGTGTGTATAATTTACTAACCCTTACGATTACCTCATATTAGACGTCACATTGATGTATGGCTTAGTTTTCACCCTCGCACCAATCGACATTAATTCTATTAGATAGTATCACTAAATATATGTTGATAATTCTTTTCTTATTAACTACCTCCTTGGTCCGGCAAGTAGCAGCAAGGCGAGTTCTAATGTTGTGAACCGTTAAAAAGACTTCTAGACGAAAGAATTATCAATGCATGCAAAACACTATTCGAGAATTACTTAGTTACTATTCATACTTCGTTAATCGCTCAATGTTCCCACAAACCTAGTTGTGGATTTAGTTACCGATATTAGTAAGAGCACAATTCATATTTTTAGAAGAAGAAATCATGAACTTACGTAATGAGAATGATAAACCCAGAATTTCAACTTGAATTTCCAAACCAAACTTCGGAAATTAAGAATTCCTAAAGTGGCAAGTTAATCTCCAAAGCCAAAAACTAGAACTATAATAATAAAGTCTAAGCCCCAAAAATGAGGTTTACATGCCCTATATATAGAAAAATAAGTCCTAACTAAAAAGGAAACGAAATAAGGAAATAATGTTTCAGCATGCGGTTTCAATCGACGATACTGACTTACAGACCGTGGTTTGATCTACGGTTCATAGGTCCCTTCCGTGACTCAGGACTTGGGCAAATTTTAACTTCAAAATCTTCAAATCTTTTAACCGAACGACAGAGCATCAGTATGGACCGTGGATTGATCTACGGTCCGTGGATCCTCTTCCGTAACTCCATACTTAGAATCTTCAAAATCAGGTACTGGAACCCCTCTCTGAATCATTTGACGGATCAGCAGTACGGTCCATAGAACAATCTACGGTCCGTCGATTGGAACCGTGGTTCCACACTTGGTCAATAATTACCTGATTTTCCTTCAGTCATTTCCTGCCCATCTACGACACCTATCTACGGAGCATGAATAGACCTACGGTCTATAGATCACCTCTGTAGATGCCCTTTTCTGCACATCCTTCAGTTGGGTCTCTCAGTTTCTATGTCTGAACATATTTCTTGCAAACATGAGAAAAATACATAAAAACCAATACAAAATGGCCCTAGACACACACAACTCTTAAGTTTAATTTATTAAAAATATCGTAAACTCACGGTATATCAACACCCTCAACTTAAATTCGTTGGTTGTCCTCAAGCGACGCACTAAGACTCTAAATGACACTTGTATAGAAGCATGCATTTCAAGCTCAAGCAATCACATGGCTCTCTACCCCGACTCTCTTCTCGAGTGCAAATATTTTCTCTCAGACTCAACAAGCTAACTTGTGCGGATCCAAACATGACAAAGACCGACCAACCAACACACAACATACATTGTTTTACTATCACCACGATACCAACTTTCCGACAATATAACTAGTGCCCTTACTTCAAACGAAATCCCTTTTTCACATAATGAATTTGCTTTTGAGTACCAAGATTCATTCAACACTCACTCAGAAGTAACTTCAAGTACAGTTAGTGCCCAATACTATAGGCTTGCCCTTATTTTCACTGCTTAGACTCTCCAAACTAGGTTCTAGGATCACTATAGGACTTTCTTGGCTTGTAACGTAGGCTCAGGGTCAGGTGTGGCACATTTGGGTACTTTATAGTGACTTTCTGTCCTCCTTGACATTACATTAGACTTTCTACCTCTTTTTGCCCTATTCTTGACATCCTACCGTTTTACCTTCTTTCCCATGATTCTCTTCAACCATGGATGTGACTTTAGACCTTGTAGCTCTTTATTATAATTATAATTATTTTCATCTTTTTATTGCGTTTTATTCTTTTCTTTAGCTTTCAACAAGTCAGTCCTTTCCGCTATTTTCTTTTTCTCTTTTTCAACATCAAACTCTCTTCATACCCATTTTTATTTCAGTTTCCTCTTTCATAGCCACCCTCAACTTATGGATTTTCCAATGGTTGAGGTGCACAATACCCGATGTCGAATCAGGGCCAAGATTGAGGTTACTCTTTTACATTAGCCACCCTCAACTTAGGCTTTTGGCCTAAGTCGAGCTAGGTGCACATGTCCATGGAGGGACCGGGGCCAACATAGTAGATTATGGGAAGGTGAGTTAGGGGTTTAGAAATAAATGGTCTAATGTAGGCTCAAGGAATTTGGATCAAAGGGAGCACTTATTTCATTTGGTTGGATTCTTCTTTTAGGCAATTTGTGGACTTATCGGAACAAGGGCCTATGATCACTTCCTAGCCTCTAGAGTAGATTGTCTTAGCAGTACTAACCGGGCAAGTTCTAGATTGGCAAAAAAACTATTTGAACTATCAACTATTCTCACACACTTTTGGCACATAGTTCCATTATCAGATTATTAGATTACCCAGTTCAAGTTTTAGCTTAAGTCATGCCATCAAGTTGGTTCATTATCATGTCATACTCAGAGCCAACACATTCAACTTATTCTAGCCTATAGATTATAGCATATATCACAAAAGTTTTTTTTTGGATGGGTATCATTTCTTTCAAAAAGTTTCATATATTTAGCATCATGCTTCATCTTTCTCATGCTTCTACACATACAATCCTAACACATGCCGGTTCAACAGAAATTAAGCAGTCTCTTGGGGGAAAAAATATACGCAAGAAAACCCCAAGAGAGGATTATGAGTTGGGTTACTCAAACTTCACCCTATCATGCACATCCATTTACCCCACCCAATGAAAAATAGATGCAATTGTTCCCAATGCACACAAAAAGCAGTAAAAGGTAATGGATTTGGCTGAAGCAAACCTATGGCGCTATGCGCCGACAAACCATCAACAAGCGGGTGGGTCCGGTTTCCCGGAGCCCGCTACAGCAACATTGGGGACACCCTTAGTAGTTCCCATGTCAGCAATCACATCACCCTCAGTAGTGCTATCAATCATTCTAACCGCATCATCAGTGGTGCTCACATCATGACTCTCAACAGTCGGAACCTCAACAATGGGCAAGGAACTCAAAGCCTCATGCGCGTTCTCATGAACCTTTTCCTAGCGCTACTCCTCATCTATAATAGAGGATTTTCGAGCCTGTTCAGTCCGTTGGCACTCCCGCTTCTTTGCTGGGGCCTCCTCAGTAGTGTCATAATTTTGGCTGGAGCGGTGCCTCATCCCACGAGCACGAGTGGGCTCGGGTTGTGCATCTGTATACTCTCTAAGTAGAGCATCGAGTACGGTATCATCAGCCAATGCAGTGGGTGCAGACACTGGCTCATCTGTGGGCTCAGCAAGGATGGAATCAGTGTTGGCCTGGAGACTATCCTACTCAGTCTGAATAGAGGAAAAATCTATGACCGGGGCAGGCCATACGTGTACTCTCAACTCGAAGGTATCCAGGCGCTTATGAATGGCCTGAACCTTCTGAACCATCATGATTTCTATCCTCTTCTTCATCCTAGCATCGGAATCTGCAATGGACTTCTGCATCCATGGCTTTACATGGTGAAGCAGTGTGGCCATCTGCGCCTCTAATTTCTGAACTCGAGCTAACGACACAATAGAGGTTCCAGAAGGCGGGGTGGATCTAGATAAGCTAGGGGCCTGACTAACAGCCTAAGAAGAGGAGGCTGGGGAATCATCAGTGTGGGCTAGAGGGGCAGGCTCATCACCCTGCATCTGCTCCACATCAGCTACTAAATCAGTACCCAATGGCACATCGATCTGCATCCCTCTGCGAGATCGGCATGCCAGAGTCCCTGCATAGTTGAAAAATGAGGCACAGAAAATGGTAAGAAGTGGAGGTCTTGAACACCCTCTCATAAATATCTGCCAGCAGCATGCGGGCAAAGTCGATCTCGAACCCAACTACTAATGCTTCGACCATTACTGCTCTATCCCATTTAAGTGCATTGTCGGCCTTTGTAGGCGACACTCTGTTCCACACGAGCAACCAAAAAAACTTGGCCACCAAATTAAGGTGGCCTTTCGAATACCCAAACGTGGTGAGCTAACCCACTCTGCACGCTCTCCATCTGCAGCTATGTGCCTGGCCAACCACAATAAGACAGCCTCTCTCTGTTCGGCATTACGCGTGAAGGCTCCACTCCTCGCAACATCCCATCTGTAATAAAATTTGGCCGTGTTGAGTGCCCAAGTGTGATCAGGACAAGGGGCGTAGAGGAATCGGCTAATGGTGGTATGTGATATATCTACTCGAAAACCTCAGACCATAGTAGTAGTGAGAGGGTCCTGGGTTGTGGGCTTAGACCTTTTGTCAATTGAACCTCGGAGAGTGGCAGCATATGAGGCATAAAACTCCTGCACAATCTCCTCGCTATAAGTCCCAGGGTCTCGAGCCATCCAATCACACTTGTGAAGCTGAAAAAGTTGGTGGATGTCGAGAATAGTGTGTAAACTCCTCGTGAGGAATCTGCGCTCTTCATTAATAAGTCGGGCCATCTTGTCTTTCTCATTCCGCATTCTGGCATCCCAGTAGATTTGCCATTACCCCTCAACACACCATATGTTTGTCTCCCAAGCCACCGGATCAGGATCGTAGCTTCGTGGCATTAGTACTTCTCCCGAACTAGTGGCTTCATCAGACGAGGTAGCTTTGTCATGTGACCCTGAGCCTGTGGCGGATCCAAAACTGGAGACGGAAGCATGGGCGGGCTCAGAGCCGGAAGCAGAGGAGAACTCTGAGCGGGAAGTTGAACCAGCCTCAGAACTGAAAGCAGAACCAGCCGGTGACCCGATCAGTGTGTTTTCCTCATCAGACTGGGAGACAGTGACTACGTCAGTGACCACTTGTCGGGATGTATTCCGGGTAGCCCGAGGTGCAGTAGGGGATGTCCTCATTGCCGATGGAACATATGTTGGATCCTTTTCTGCGTCCGTGTCTTCATCAATAAGCCTAAAAGTAGGCTGCACAAATTTTGATTTTCCCCTTTTGGAGTAGGTCACTTGCTTCTTAGGAGCCATGGTACATGTGGATGTTATTAGTACCAAAATAAACTCATAACACACTCGAAAAGATTTTAGAACTAAGTACGAAAATATATGTATAACAGAAAAAAATTCAGACAGTGGCTTCAGTAGACACCTACGATGGGCATATTCGGTCCGTAGGCTAACCTACGGGTCATGGATCCCTTCCATAGATCAGAGGTACCAAAAATTTGGTCTCTGATGGGAACCACGGATGTGCAGAACGATCCGTAAATTGATCTACGGACCGTAATCCACTTTCGTGGTTCCATACTTGGTGAAATTTTCATGTGCCACCAACCACGGACCTAATCTACGGTCCATAGACGTGGTCTCGTGGATGGGATTTGTGCCAGGTTTCAGGCATCCTTTATGTTGACCCCAATTTGATCAATTTCAACAATGTCACCTAATCTAATCATGCATTTCAACATAAATTATGCTAGTTCGTCATTCTAAGGGTTTTGATTACTAGATTCACAGTAATTGCACAACAAATTAGGAACCTTAAGTCGAAACTTGCATTTAGACTTTCATTGCACTGGTTTTCTACATTATAAAGACACACAATCACTATCTATTGTCCCAGGGGTGTCTGTAGTTCTAGTTTAGCATGCATTTACATACAATCAACTACCCAAGCTCAAGACCCAATTCCGGACTTTCTATAATCAATCACTGAATCGAAATTCAAAGTGAAAGGAAAGTTTCTTACCTTACAAGAAATGGGAATGAGGTGGTTGTGTGACGACTCAAGTCTTCCAACAACCTTTTGCTCGCCTTTCGCACCGAACCCGGACACTGAACCTTTGAAAATGGGGAATGGGATAGAGTTGAGGGAGAAGATTGTGCTTTTTGAAATGTGAGGATGAATATGGGGTAATTGATGGTGGCTTTATGGTAATATGGAGTGATTTGGGTAGTTAGAGGGGTGAAGAAATGGTTTGGAAGTATAAATGAGGGAAGTGGGAATGATTTGAAAAAGAGGGGGGTTTTATTTAAAAGATGTCCAGGTCGGGTCAGGCAGACTAGGATTTGGACCCACGAGACCCCGTCTAAGGTTCTTGGATCGATCTACGGTCAGTAGATGAGGATCGTAGATCACACTTGCACTTTAAAAATTCAGGAACCTTACCTGGATTCGACAGACACCATTCACGGTCCGTGGAATAAACCACGGACCGTCGATGGGGTCCGTAGACCTCTGCACCAGATCTTTTTTTTTTTCTGCAGATTTTGTTTTCGTCCCTGCACATGTAGCACCCATTAGGCCTTTCTTTTTACATTTTCTGGACACTTTTTAGACACGGACTCTATGCTAAATCTATCCAACACTAACCAAAAAGAAAAGGAATACAGAAAAGTAACCAAACAAAGAAAACTACTAAACTGAAAATAAAAACATATAGTTGGCTAGATTGTACATCTTGGGTTGCCTCGCAAGCAGCGCTTGATTTAACGTCGCGGCATGATGCAGGCCTCTTGATTACTCAGAGTTCATCAAGATAGTAGGCCTCAACAACTTCTTGCATACTTTCTGCGTTTCCAAGATAGATTTTGATCCTTTGCCCGTTAACCATGAACCTTGTTCCTTCACTATTCTCAAGCTCAATCGCTCCATGGGGGAGCACTTTTGTGAGCAAAAATGGCCCGGTCCATTTGGACTTGAGTTTGCCCGGAAACAAGCGCAACCTAGAGTTCAATAGAAGCACAAGATCACCCACCACAAATTCTCGTTTTTCAATTCTTTGATCATGATACCTCTTCATCTTCTCTTTTTACAAGGCTGAACTTTCATAAGCTTTTAGGCGAAACTCATCAAGCTTATTCAAGTCATTCATTCTTTAATTAAATGTGGCGCCCTAATCCAAATTTAGCTTCTTCATCGCCCACATAGCCTTATGTTCTAGCTCTACCGTAAATGGCAAGACTTTCCATATACAAGTTGGTAAGGAGACATATCTATAGGATTCTTGTAGGCAGTGCGATAGGCCCATAAAGCATCATCAAGCCTCCTTGACCAATCTGTTCTATTAGCATTCACAGTCTTCGCCAAAAATTGGTTTAATCTCTCTGCTGGACACTTCAACTTGCCCACTAGTCTGCGGATGGTAAGAAGTGGCTACATTGTGGCGGACTCCATATTTCTCAAGTAGCGCCTTGAACAACTTATTACAAAAGTGGGAACCTCCATCACTGATAATCGCCCTCGGTGTACCAAATCTGGAGAAAATATTCTTTTTCAAGAATGCGGTGACACTTTTACCATCATTGTTGGCGAGCGCAACTGCTTTGACCCACTTCGATACATAATCAACCGCAACAAGAATATACTTCATCCCATGTGAACTCACAAATGAACCCATAATATCAATTCCCCATACATCAAACAACTATATCACCAATATAGGATTCAATACAAAGCTCTTGCCTCTTTGAAATCCCTCCTTCTCTTTGGCAACGATCACAAGACTTGGTAAAATCGTGAGCATCTTGGTGGATGGTAGGCCAGTAGTACCCACACTGCAAAATCTTATGTGCAGTCCAAATACCACTATGATGGCCACCAACAGGCGATTAATGACACGTCTCAAGTACACTCAACATCTCCACCTTGGGCACACAACGACGAATAATTCCATCAGCACAACTATGATACAAGTAAGGCTCATCCCAAAAGAATTTCTACACATATGAATAAACATTTTCCTTTGGTGAAAAGACAAATCTGGAGGCACCAAATCACTTGCCAAATAATTAGCAAAGTCTGTGAACCAAAGAATCAGATCAGGAGAAGCAGCCAATACTTGTTCATCTGGAAGAGCATCATTAATTTCATCCCTATCTCCAAGCTTTAGCAAAGCCTCTTCCTCTAATCTGGACAAGTGATCAGCAACTTGATTTTCGGTCCCATTTCTATCTTGTACCACGAAATCAAAGTCTTGCAGCAACAATACCCATCTAATCAATCTCAGTTTTGCATCCTTCTTCACCATCAAATACTTCAATGCATAATGGTCAGTATGCACTATGACCTTAGTACCAAGCAAGTAGGATCAAAATTTCTCGAATGCGAAAACCACCTCAAGAAGTTCTTGTTCAGTCACAGTATAATTCTTCTAGGCCACATTTAGAGCTTTGCTAGCATAGTAAATAGGATGATGAATTTTCTCTCTCCTCTGTCCTAATACTACACCCAGCGCCACTCCACTCGCATCGCACATTATCTCAAACTGTTGTCCCCAATCTGGTGAAATAATGATAGGTGCAGTAACCAACTTCTCCTTCAACTCTCCAAATGCTCTCAGACAAGCATCATCAAAATCAAACTTATACTCCTTTTCGAGCAGTTTGCACAATGGATGTGCAATTTTAGAGAAGTCCTTGATGAACCTCCTATAGAAAACCTGCATGCCCAAGAAAACTTCTAACACCTTTTACAGAGATAGGTGGTGGAAGCTTTTCTACTACCTCTACTTTTACTCTATCAACCTCAATGCCCTTCTCAGAAATCCGATGACCTAGCACTATACCTTATTTCACCATAAAATGGCACTTTTCCCAATTGAGCACTAGATTGCATTCTTCACACCTCTTAAGCACCTCGGCCAAATGATCCAGACAACAATCAAAAGAGACACCCACCACCGAGAAATCATCCATGAGCATCTCAATAGTGTCCTCCACCATATCAGAGAATATTGAAATCATACAACGCTGGAAGGTTGCTGGAGTATTGCACACCCCAAATGGCATTCGTTTGAAGGTGAATGTCCCATAAGGGAAAGTGAAAGTGGTCTTCTCTTAGTCTTCTGGAGCTATAGAAAACTGATTGTAGCCCAAAACCGTCAAGAAAACAAAACCAACCTTACCTGCCAGTCTATCCAACATCTGATCCATGAATGACATAGGGAAATGGTCCTTTTCTGTCCAAACATTTAACTTTCGGTAGTCCATGTAGACTCTCCATCCAGTCACGGGCCGCATAGGAACAAGTTTATTTTTCTCATTAGGAACCACAGTAATCCCGCATTTCTTGGGCACATACTGAACCGGACACACCCAACTACTACCGGCAATGGGATAAATTACTCTGGCCTCCAACCACTTGATGATCTCCTTTTTAACTACCTCTTGCATAGGCGGATTAATCTTCTTTGGTGCTCAATACTAGGCTTGTGATCTGGCATGAGTTGGATTTTATGAGAACAGATACCAGGAGGAATCTCGATAATGTCCACAATAGTCCACCCAATAACTCGTTTAAATCTCTTTAACACAGAAACCAAACACTCTACTTGTCGTCCATTCAAATCTGCCGCAATGATGATCGGTAAAGTATCATTTTTTCACAAGAATACGTATCGTAAATGTGATGGTAGAACCTTAAGCTCCAATTTCGGTGCCTCCTCAATAGATGGTCTTGCAGGTGGGGACTCACAATTTTATGTCTAACTCCAGCTTCTCTGGTTTCGAACGATATTCGCACATATCAAGTGTGGCGACCAACTCATCATACTCTTCAATACCATCACTCTCAAAGTTCATCATAACCGTTGCTAGTGCCTCAACACCTAGTCTCTCTTCAATTGCACCTCAGACACACTCTCAACTCTATAGGTTATCGCTGATACGATTTGAGCTCACGACTTTGCTTCATAGACCTAAAATATTGAAAGTCGCTTCTTCATTGTTCAGTCTAAATTTCATCTGCCCATTTTCCATAACAACCAAAGCGTGCCCCGTAACTAAAGATGGTCTCCTAAGAATGATGAGAACCACAAAATCAACCTTGCAGTCAAGAATCAGAAAATCTGCTGGAAAGATGAACGACTCCACTTTCACTAGTACATCATGGAGCACACCTATGGGCCGATTCATAGTTTTGTCGGCCATAGCAATAACATCGCAGTCGGTTTTGGATCTCTCAAACCAACTTTTTATAAATGACATTGGCATCAGATTAATGACAGCCCCAAGATCACACAATGTCTTAGCAAAATGCAATAACCCGATGGTACATTGAATAGTTAAGGCACCAGGATCCTTTTCTTCTGTACAAGGGACCTAGTAGCAATGGTGCTACAATGTTGCAATCTATCATCATCCTCGAAGCTCACAGCCCATTTCTTGGTCACCATATCCTTCATAAATTTTACATACCCAGGCATTTGCTCCAAAGCCTCGATCAACGGAACATTGATGGAAAGTTGCTTCAACTGCTAATAACTGCGGTATTTGCTTTCTTCAGTCTTTTTCACTAACCTTTATGGGAAAGGGATGGAGGTCTAGGTATGGGGAAAACTTTTAGTTACCTCCTCTTCATTCTCTGTCGCATTCTCGGACTCTCCAGTCACCTCACCACATCATCATCTTTACTAGCATCAGTTTCTAGCCCAACGACATAGGTGGATCAATGGTATGCTTACCTCCTTGATTCGTGACTGTCATGCAATGTCCATTATTCTTTGGATTTTGGATAGTATTACTAGGAAGAGTGACAGGTTGACATGGGTTTACTATAGTCGACAAATGAGTCATCTGTAGCTTAAGATGCTTGATCACACTGCGTGGGCGTCAACTTTTTGACCAATACCAGGCAAGTCATTTTGCATCTCCTTCACATTCTCATCAGTCGCGTCAAACCTCCTAATCATTTCTGCATCATATCCTCAATACGTGATATATTACCTCCAGCTTCCCTAGAAGTAGAATCCCAATTTTAAGGAGGAACGTAAGGTCCAGGCCGATCATTTCTGTTGCCATAGTTGCTTCGGTTGTAATTTTTGTCGCGATTGTATTTCCCATCCCAGACATATTGACCCTCGCGATTGTAATTGCCATAGTTCAACCTTGGTTTCCTTGACCTTGGTGCCAATTATCCGTGTTGGAACTTTGGGAGTTTGGTCAGAAACCCCCCGTCTACTCATTCACCGCAAAAGCATCCTCTTCAAATAATACTCCTCTGCCGTGGTGGAGTTCTAGTTCAAACAGTTCACCGCATTTACCTTTTTCGCTCCTCCAGTTACATGTTTTAACCCCAACCCTAGTTCAGTTATCATTTGTGCCATCTCCTCGTGAATCTCATTTCCGAGCTGGTTGTTTGTAGCTTAAACGACAAATGTGCTACTCCCAGTGTTTGACTTTCTAGTGCTCCAAGCATTATTATTTCGAGATATACTCTCCATTTTCTCTAGAATTTATGCAAAAGTTCATTCACCGTACGAACCTCCCACAATAGTATCGAGCACTGCCTTACCATTATCATCTTGTCCTCGGTAGAAGTACTCCTTCAGTAACTCATCATCAATACGGTGATTCGGGACACCCCTCATGAAGGCAGTGAACCTATCCCAAGAACTACTCACAGACTCTCCAGGTAATGCTACAAAGTTGTTGAGTTTATTTCTTGTTCAACTTTTGGACACTGGAAAGAATCTTGCTAAAAACGCCTCTGTCAACTGCTCCATGTATAGATTGAGTTGTAAGGGAGTTCATTGAACCAACAACACATCTCGTCAATGATAGGGGGAACACACGCAACCCAATGACGTTCATATCCCAATCGGTCGACCTATACAACTTTTGCAGACATGATTAAGTTTGGCTATATGAGCATGTGGATCATCCGCTGGCAACCCCGAAACAAGCCCCTCGATGTAAGCATCTGCATCAAGCTACTGGTCACCACAAATGTATGCCCCTGAGGTAGAGGTGGTAGGACAAGAGGTCCATCAGAATCGACAATATTAAGGTTGACCCTGAAATTTTCATGCAGACGTGGTCCTTGTGGTTTGTGCCCTCAGTGCATCTCCCAATCTATTCTCAACTGGAGCCTGATTATTCGCATCAATTACCCTCGAGGTTGCAATCCAACACCTTCACCTAACTCTCCCCGATAGGGTTAACCGGAACTCCTTGATTATTCATTCTCCGCAAAGTTCTATTCAGTTCGGGATCGTAGGGAGTAAGTGGTTCGCCTTGGCTCCGTGTACTTGGCATACACTAGAGTAAGACCCTGAAGAGACAAAAACAAAAGAAAAAGTAAAATTAGGAAATATTTGACTAAAGTTCAATAATGTATTAAACTTAATCTAAAACCTTATTCCCGGCAGCGGCGCCAAAATTTGATACGCTCAAATTACACTCTTTCAGAAGCATAAGCGATCGTTATCACGTAAAGAACCCAACTTGTAGGTTGGGGTCGATCCCACGAGGAATATGGTTTAGACTTAAGTTCAATAACGATTATATTCGTTTAGCCAATGTATTTCCGAGACAAATAAGTAAAAGGGGGGGGGGTTTGTGTAACAAATTTTGGAAATTATGAAGTAATTAGTAAGCAAGATTCAAACTTTTGTTGTTATCAATTGAGAAGGAAACTAGGGCGTACGTGTTCCCCATAAGCTCATAACTCGTAATCCTAGTAATAGCAATCCCTTCCTAGTGTATTACATGCAAAGCGATAAGTTTGTATCTCTAAATCCTTGGTCCGGCATCTAGAGAATTTCCCCGCACCTTGGTCCGGCAGTGTGTATAATTTACTAACCCTTACCATTACCTCATATTAGACGTCAATCGCATGTATGGCTTAGTTTTCACCCTCGCACCAATCGACATTAATTCTATTAGATAGTATCACACTAAATCTATGTTGATAATTCTTTTCTTATTAACTACCTCCTTGGTCCGGCAAGTAGCAACAAGGCGAGTTCTAACGTTTGCACCGTTAAAAAGACTTCTAGACGAAAGAATTATCAATGCATGCAAAACACTATTGGAATTACTTAGTTACTATTCATACTTCGTTAATCGCTCATGGTTCCCACAACCCTAGTTGTGGATTTAGTTACCCATATTAGAAGAACACAATTCATATTTTAGAAGAAGAAATCATGAACTTACGTAATGAGAATGATAACCCAAATTTCAACTTGAATTTCCAAACCAAAACTTTGAAATTAAGAATTGCTAAAGTTGCAAGTTAATCTCCAAGCCAAAAACTAGAAAAATAATAAAGTCTAACCCCCAAAAACGAGGTTTACACCCTATATATAGAAAAATAAGTCCTAACTAAAAAGGAAACAAAATAAGGAAATAATGTTCATGACGCGGTTTCGATCGATGATACTGACCTACGGCTCGTCGTTTGATCTACGGTCTGTAGGTCCCTTCCATGACTCAGGACTTGGGAAAATTTTTAACTTCAAAATCTTCAAATCTCTTGAACCAACAATGGAGCACCAATACGGACCATGGATTGATCTACAGTCTGTGGATCCTCCTCCGTAGCTCCATTCTTAGAATCTTCAAAATCAGGTACTAGAACCCCTCTCTGAATCATTTGACGGATCAGCAGTACGGTCCGTAGATCAATCTACGGTCCGTCGATTGCAACTGTGGTTCCACACTTGGTCGAGAATTCCCTGATTTTCCTTCTAGCCTTGCCTGCCCATCTACGACACCCATCTACGGAGCATGAATGGACATACGGTCTATAGATCACCTCTGTAGATGCCTTTTTTGTGCACATTTCAGTTAACGTCTCTCAGTTTCTATGTCTCAAAATATCTCCTGCAAACATTGAGAAAAATACATCAAAACCAATACAAAATGGCCCTAGATACACACAACTCTTAAGTGAAATGTATTAAAAATACCGTAAACTCACGGTATATCAACACCCTCAACTTAAATTTGTTCTTTATCCTCAAGCGACTCACTAAGGACTCTAAACGACACTTGTATAGAAGCAAGCATGTCAAGCACAAGCAATCACATGGCTCTCTACCCCGACTCCCCGACTTCTTCTCGAGTGCAAATCTTTTTTGTCAGACTCAACAATATAACTTGTGCTGATCCAAATATGACAAGGATCAACCAACCAACACACAACATACACTGTTTTACTATCAC